>NC_056735.1:127587135-127589635 GCF_019279795.1 Protopterus annectens
AAGGGCCGTTGAACAAAGGGTGAGTACAACACTTTTCAGTTGCGGTTTACCTTTTAACCGCCAATTCACATCAAGCAAAAAACCTTCTACATTCTTACTGTGATACGTCACCCCAGTTCACATTTCAATGGTATTATATCATTATACAGCATAAAATTAGCAAGATATGCTCGTATACAGATTACGCGTCACAAATGGTGTGTGCTGCAGTCGAACCTGCAACGACTGCTCTATAGTCGGATGCTCTAACCACTACACTATTGGTGTTCTGCTTCATTTATATGTATACCTATGGTTCATAGTTACCCGAACACACGCCTGAACACTTCACTAGCACAGCAGGCATACATTTTCCTGTTGGGAAAACCGCACTACTACACATGCACCATTCCCTACTGCTTTAGACACATCCCATATGTTGGCTCACTCCAAGTATATTCAGACGTCCCAAGCTTATAGTCCTGGGACATACGTTCATATCATGGTTAGAGTGTTCAATTAGTCTTCCAATTTTCGGCTTGTCTGACTGTTGACTGGGACTGCCCTGTACCGGTTTGAAAGTCAGACTTAGCACGGGGACATAGTTAGTTCCACTTTTAGCATTCTACCTGTGGTTGGGGATGCAGAGGTGTGCTCACCTCTGGCCAGCCTGATATGACAGCACTAAGTATTACGGGGGTTTCCACTGCTGTTTCCCTTCACATTCATTATGACTGCTATATTGTGACCATGTTCATTCTTCATATTTATGTATGTATATATATATATATATATATATATATATAGATATATATATAGATATAGATATATATATATCGGTCTGTACATACACATGCATATACACCTACATGCTTATTTACATTTCCCATACTGTTGAATGACCGCCACTTACTGTCACATATACACGCTTGCATACCTGCTTACGTCTAGAGTTGCCACCTTTTCAAATGGCCAAAGTGGGACATTTTCGGGACACACATCAGATTTTACAGGCTGACACATACCCACGGTGAGTACAAAGGATAGAACTTTACTTTTTTGCCTAAATGAAAGCTTATCCTTGTAGTAGTTTAGTTGCTTATTCTGTTTCTTGTAACATTTAGGTATTTTACATACAGAAATAATTATTTTATGCAACTATTACATGAAATATGGGACATAATTATGTCCTACAATCTCAGGACATTTGCCATTTTAATATTTTTGGTCAGGACACAACTGACCAAAAAGGGACTGTCCCACGCAAAGTGGGACAGGTGGTAACACTACTTACATCTGCTTTAAAGCGCCTTAATCACCCTATATCAGACTGCCACTATTGTGGCCATCATATAAAATTAGCCCTTGCATGGCTTGGACCCAGGAACAGGAACACCATAGTCACTGGTTTTACCACTAAACCATCCATGATACATTCTCTATGGATGGTAATTAGGATACATGACTTTACTACAGTCATTCCACAGTACTGGCAACAAATGTGACAGTCGGGTGGTGTACATGTTACTATTCATATGTTTCTGAGACGCATATGTATACATTTGCAAGTATACATATTAATGAATTGGACACATACATGACAACTACTTATATGCATGTATGTGTGATGTGTAGCTATGCAAGTGTGAAAGGTATATATTTCCGATAACACACGTGGGGAGACGTGCATCACAGTCAGGTGTTTAATCCCGGGTTGTAGGTTCTGCAGGACTGGCTGGAGGCTGAGCAGGGTTGTGGACAACTACTGCTCTTACAACTTATGTCCAGATGTCTATGTGACTGGACATCGTGTCGTGACACCAAGTCTAATCTTTAGAATAGATACTTATCCTATGAGGGATATCCAAAAATTTTGGGGACCAATAACCTCGATTCTTTTGGCTTTATGAAAATGAGGTAGGGTTATACATGCAAGGGATAAATAGTTTGCAATCCTGAGACTGCCTAGGGTGAGATTGCCTACTAGATATGAGTAGAGGTCACTATGTGCAGATATGGCTGCATTTTGGTGGATGTTCAGGAAGGGGGGAGTAGTGTGCTGTGGAGGGGATGATGGGTATTCAGTTATGTATCCAGGTGTGCTGGGGTTGGATGTCTCAGTTCAGGCCAGACCATTATGTGGGTTTGAGCCGGTAATGTTTCTGTACATGTGTATCGCACATTTTAATGTTCATATGTTTGTGGGATTGTGTTCTACAGTATGGCCTGTCAGGTTGTTTTGCAAATGTGAATGCTTATTCTATGGTTTTCTTTCTGATTCACCCACTGCTCCCTCATACACCTCCAGTTCACCTACTGTGCATCTGACCCAGTCTCCTCTTGGCGGAATATTACATTACCAGTCACCCCCCACCCCCATATTCCACACACACCATCCATCCCTTCTCTGGTTGATGGCCCATGGCACAGATAACAGAACACATTGCGTACACTACATATCTCTGGTACCAATATGGTTGTGAGGATGACTCTAGCATTTTTGATCTTCCACATGCTGTAC
>NC_056735.1:127594635-127729635 GCF_019279795.1 Protopterus annectens
AGATGGGAAGTGAAGAATGCTGACTCCACAGGCTCCAGCAATGCTTGCTGCCCACAAACAATGTCCAAACCACTAGCAATGATGCAAATACTGTGTAAAAACACACCAACCACTTGAATGGTTAAAAAAATCTTCATTTAATATTCGATGAGTTAAGCGCTTTCACTCACACATCTGTGAGCTTCATCAGAACAACTATGAAAAGAGAGAATGCAGTTTAAATACTCCGTTTGATGCCAAATCTATATGTATTAAAGTGACATGGCACACAAAAGATTCTGTACTTAAAATACCTCGTACGCTTCACCTAAAACACTTACTTGGTTGTAGTTGTTAGTTATATTGTTAGTTAGTTAGTTGTTCTGATGAAGCTCACAGTTGTGTGAGTGAAAGCGCTTAACTCATGGAATATTAAATGAAGATTTTTTTAACCATTCAAGTGGTTGGTGTGTTTTTACACAGTATTTACATCATCGCTAGTGGTTTGGACATTGTTGGTGGGCAGCGAGCGTTGCTGGAGTCCATGGAGTCAGCGTTCTTCACTTCACATCTTTTTTAGATTATAGGGAAGCAGAACAGTTAGTATATAAATCAAGTGTATTGAGGTGTTTAGTGGAAAAACTGCAGATGGAATGTGGAAAGTTTTGAAAGAGAAATTGTTTGAATGCAAAAAGTCAAAAAAATGTTTAACATCAGGTTCTAGGCACGCAACATCAGGGGAGTATATTTCCATAAGAACAAGATACCCGATTAAGGTGAGAGACAAAAAATATAACAAATGGAAGAGAGGTCGAACCAAAACTTTGAAAACTGAAATAAACAAGCTAGACAAACAGATTAAGCATAGTGTTAGACAAGATCAAGAAAAAATTGAAGAAAATGTTTATAAAGATATTGATCATAATAGGAAACCTTTTTATAGATACATAAGATGTGGAAGAAGTAAAGATACACAAATTGATAAATTGTGTGCAGGTTCTAAAATTTATTCTCAGACACAACAGCTTGTAGATATATTTACAAAATCTTATGCAAAACAGTTTGGCTCCACAAAAGGGATGGTAAGTTGTCCTGGTGACATCCAGGTAACCCCAGATACTGGAATCAAATTAGATCGTAGTGAAAAAGAACTGTGCAAACTGGATCCAAACAAAGTGCAGGGAGGAGATGGAATAAGTAACAATGACCTGAGAACACTTCAGCAAGATCTTACACTACCATTATATCTATTATTCACTAGGTCATATAAATATGGGGAGATTTCCCAAGATTGGAGACATGCACTTATTAAACCTGTCTTTAGGGGAAAGGGGAGTAGGACAAACCCAGAATCATACAAACCCTTAAGTCTACTTTTATGTTGTGGAAAAATAATGGAGAAGGTAATACTGGATAAGTTATTGTCAGAACTTAATAGGTTGGTAGTTGAAACCATATATCGGCATGCCTATGTTGAAAATAGATCTATTACCACCTGTAACATGATGTTCCATAACAATATAATAACAGATATGAATGAAAAATTGTGCTGTGATGTGATTTACATAGATTTAACTTCAGCATTTGACAGGGTCATACACAAAACACTGATCAATAAATTAATACAAGTAGGTATTGATGTACTGTTGATAAGACGGATAGCTGCATGGCTTACAAATAGGACATGGTAAGTATCACACACCAACTGGTGAAATCCTTGGTTACAGTCAAGGTGTCCCACAGGGCTCTGTCCTAGGCCCTTACTTTTTTAGATTGTATCTTTCACACCTTACTTTTTCATCTGAAGTGTTCTACAGCCTATACTTGAAATTGGGCAAACTGATTACAAGTGTAACAGATAAGGCATGTCTGCAAAATAATTGGACTAAATTGACCATTTGGGCATAGGAGAATAATATGTTGATAAATACATCAAAAACTAAGCATATGAGATTTGGGAGACATAAATTGAAATGTGAATATTTAATACAGCACACAGTGGATTGAAACTGTAGACTCATTTACGGACCTGGGTATATGGGTAGATTCAGCTATGTGTTTTTCTAATCATATAGACCGTGGTGGTGGTGCTGCGGTAGCGTTGTCACCTCACAGTAAGACGTTGTCCGGTTCGATTCTCAGCTAGAGCATCTTCTGCTTGGAGACATGCGTGAATGGGTGTACCTTCATTGAAGGTTGTGTGTCAGGCCTGGCAAGCTGGTATGTAAAAATCAACTGCCAATCATTAGCGGACCGGAGTTCCGCTGTGGCGACCCCTAACCGGGAAAAGCCGAAAGACACAAACAATCAACCAATTGGCTAATGATAGTTATAGAACCATAGGTTGTATAAAAAGATTTATGAAGTCTAGGAAATCAAACATAATGAAGTCATTGTTTGTTAGTTACATTAGACCCAAACTTCAGTATGGAATAACAATATGGAAACCCTACAGGAAAACAAGCATAAATAAACTGGAAAGAGTACAGCGGAAATATACTAACGGCATCCATGGATGTGAAAATCTAAGTTATTATGAAAGACTAAAATATCTGAACTTGTACAGTGTCTCACAGATATCTAAGAGGAGATCTTATTTAGGTATATAGGGTATTTAGGAACAACTACCTCTGGGAATGTTTGGGTTATCAAAGAGTACTAGAGAATCATCAGATAACCTATGTAGAAGATTCTATAGGAATGAGAAGTGTATTAATTGGTTCTCTGACACAGTAGCTGATGCTTGGAACAGACTACCAAATTACATTAAAGCAAATACAACTTTAGATATTTTTAAGAACAGTCTGGGCATTTATTATGGGAACAAGTGTTTTGGTATATTGGCAAGGTAGATGGGCATTAATGCCCATGCTTGAAGCATTTGTATGTGCGTATTACTGAGCAATCATCATATGCAACCTGAGTTTGATTGCAAAATATGGAATTACATGTTTTTTATGTTTTGCATGTATGCATGGCATGTATGCTGCTGCTGTATGTAAATGCCATGAAAGGCATACCCTTAAAAGGTGTGAGTATGTCACTTTCATGCAAGTGTGTGTGTGTGTGTGTGTGTGTGTGTGTGTGTGTGTGTGTGTGTGTGTGTGTGTCTCGCTAATGACAGAGGGACAATATTTTACTTAACAACTAAAATATTGTCCCTCTGTCTTTATTAGAATGTTTGTTATTGAAATTGTCTTAGTGAGACAAAACCACAGAGAAATAGAGCCACAAACCAATTTTCAATGAAAAGCATTCTGACAAGTATGGAAATGAAAGTATATCAAGAGAAAATATTATTATGGAAGACTAATATAAGGAATATAGAAAAAATAGGGATGGTGTCAAAATATAATGAATACATTTTATTATATTTTTCCATGGATGCATTTGCAGGAAAGAAAAATAAAATCTATAAAAGTAACACTGAATAGATGTGAAAGATGTTTTGAATGTACAGATTTTCTGTGGTGATTATCAGTAAATAAGCTTCCAGTAAAGGTAAATATGCCATATAAGAAGATGGGGGAAAAGTTTCTACTTATTGTTGGGAAGTAGACACTACTGAACATTTTTTTTTGAAATATGAAAGAATAAATCAACTATGACAAAGAATATGTGAAAAAGAATGTATAAAGGGATTGAAAACTGTAAAATATATAAACATGGATATGACAGAATATGGGTACTATGAAAATGGGAAAATGAATGATGTGGATAAATTAGGCAAAAAGTTGTTTTGTATAGTATGAATCATTTGGAATGAAAGAATGAATGAAATAAGATTTACTGGAAAGTGGATATTGTCAGATATTTTGAAAAAATATGATTTTGATTACTGAAAATAGAGTGGAGGAAATTAAAAGGATAAAAAAAGAAAATAAATTGTGTAAAACATTTATAAATAATTGCAAATAATTGTAAAAAATCTATATAAGTTATATATATGATGCATATAATGCATGCTATGTATTTTAATAAAGGACCCTACCCCTTATTCAATAGGTGCTGTGAGATCCTTTACTTCCACCTGACTCAGGCAGATAGGGCCCTTGTTTAATGTCTCATCTAAATGATGACACAGTCAGAAGTGCAGCACCCCCCTCCCATACTGGACTGCAATGTCAGCAATCCATCTACATGGTGTGGGAGTAGAACCCACAGCCTCTGCACCAAGGCGAGTATGCTACCTGTTGCAACACCAGCACTGTTTTCAAATTTCATATGAAAACGCTGATGGCTATTTGCTAAATAAAACAGTTACACATTGAAATCAGACCTAGAATGAGCAACAGTAAACTTTTCTTCTCTAAGTGCATTGAATGTCACATTCATTGAAAATGCATTGAAGGTCAAGTTCACTAAAATGCATTGAATGATGTTGCATTGAGACTCACAGTCACTAAAATGCACTAAGTCTCAAATTCATTGAAAATGCACCTGGCTAGTGGCAAATTAAGTGTACTTTGGACCTTGGGCTGTTTTTAAACCATGGGCACTGCATACATTTTTATGATCAAACATAAATGCATGCATGCTTTGATTTACCTTCATGACTTAATAAATTTCTTGTTACATATACAACATTTGTTAGAATGCATTTAAAATTTGTAGTTTTGAACATTTTTTTCTATTAAGCAGTCATACAAAATGTATGAAGCAATAAATGACAAAAGTACCCATTTCAGAACATTTCAACCACCTCTAAATACAAAAGGATCCATTTTAGAATATCTCAACCAATTCTAATCACTGACTTTAATCCTGATAGTTAATGTAGAGGATTAAGGCTCTTTTCTTTTGTAGCCAAGGTACAGGGTTTGTAGCTGAGCAAGTTAATTCTCTAACTAGGGCAGACACACAGACACACAGACACACAGACACACACACACCTTCAATATGTCCAGCATTCGCTTTTCAAAGCCCCAGCTAGCAAGAGTTATAGTTCCTGTGTCTGCATCTGTATTAGTAATCAAATTTCTCTTGTTGGTCGGCATGTGTTTTTCATTGGCTGCAAATTAATAAAGCAACAGGATGCATGGGAAAACACAGTCAGCAGGAATGCTTTTATTGCTTTTTTTAAGTTAATGTTGTAGCCTGATCCCCCTGCCAGCACTGGGACCTAGGCAGATGCCTAGGTCATCTAGTACTGGATCGGGCCCTGCCAGGATTCCAACACAATGTATATAGCATGTAGAACATATTTGTATGGTTTGTGAACATGCATTGGATGTTCATGATTGAAAGACAAGTGGTCATGTGCACAGTGCAGTGCTGGCAAATGAGTGGCCAGACAGATGTGTTGTGATAAGGAAAGATAGGAAATGCAAATTGTTAAATAGATATGAATAAGTTTAAACCAACATTATGGTATGTTGCACAATTTTCAACAAGGGAAAATAAATATTGAAATGCAGCAGGACTTGTTTAGTTAAATCAACTTCACTTAATCCAGTGAAGTAACCCTTTTCAATAAGTGGTACTCTCTTGCAATGTCTTCAATGGCTTATATATTTTATATAACATGGTCTAAATGACAAGGAAATTGTTTATCACCATCAAGGTGAAAATAAGTTTATGACAACCATTTGATATATATTGTAGTCAAGTATAGAGCTACATCATTAAACCCACAAATTACAGGGAACACAAATAATTTAATGCATAATGTATCATAGCTTCTGTTGGGGTGCCTTCTGTGTGGATTCTGCATGTCCTCCCTGTGGTCGCGTGGGTTTCCTCCGGGTGCTCTGGTTTCCTCCCACATCCCAAAGCTGTGCTGTAGGTGGATTGGACACTCTAAATTGTGTGTGTGTGTGTGTGTGTGTGTGTGTGTGTGTGTGTGTGTGTGTGTGTGTGTGTGTGTTCTGTGGAAGGTTGGGTGCTGGGCTGGCAACTCGACACCATAAAACTCCACTGCGAATCATGAGCGGACAGGTGATCCACTGTGGCGACAGCTAACTGGGAAAAGCCAAAAGAAGAAGAAGTGTATCATAGCTACTATGGTGAAACTGGTATAGTTTATTTGCTGCAGTATATGGCCTGTCTACACTGGATATCAGATATTCTCATATAGCAACACCAGCAGATAAGAGTAACACAAGCCCCAGCTATCATAGTTTGTGCAGGTGACTCAAAATATATGATGTAGTGGTGCGTAACATATGCTCACAGTTAAGGAAAGAGGACACATGGGGCAGTTTAGGAAAGGTCACTTCTCATCAGTAATACATTAAATTTCCAAAGGGCATGTGCTGCTGTGAGTCATAGGCTGTTCAGTAAAGTGCCCCTGGTTGTTTTTCATTATGGGCCCACTGTGTGTTCTGTAGGTGCCTTATGTGGCATTCTGTGAAGTATCCAATGTAGTGATTTACTGTGTTTTTTCATGCGGTATTCTTTGTGATTTTCCCTGGCCATACTCTAGAAAATGTAAATTGAGACATCACAGTGCAAAATAACCTCATCGTCAGTAATTCCTCCCATTCAGTACTATCCCTTTCAGCCAGTGCAGGTGGCACCTTTCAGGTTTCATACACTGCATAACATCCCATTTTGGCAGTGAGATGTGGCTGTGCAGTATGATGATTCAAAGAGATTCACCTGTTCTAGGTTTGGAGTAATAAGAAACATAGCCATTTATGAAACCAGTGTAACTTGGCTTCAGGAACATCTGAATGTATATGTAGGGCATCTACCCACGTTTCTTCTTTTCCTCATCTCCACTACCATGTCTGACAGATCTAGTGTTGGTGATATCTTCTTTGCACTATAGTCAGTGTAGGTTGTAAGGGACACTACCTATTTATTTATTCATTTATCTACTTATTTGACATTTGTTGACCAGGAAATGTCTGAGTGGGCAGAAGCCCATTTTCAATGGAGGCCCAGGAGAAAAGTTCCAATTATATAAAAAATTAGATAAGTATACAGAGAAATAAAATCTAGCAATTACAGTTAAGTTTCAGCATCAATTAGCTAGCTAATAGTTTAATAAAACAAGAGTTAGCAACAACAACAGTACACAGAGAAATAAGAGCTAGCAATTACAATTAAGTTTCCACATCAGTTAGCTGGGTAATAGTGTAATAAAATAAGAGTTAGCAAATACAATTAGGTTTTAGCAACAATAAGATAAGAAAAAAAACAAAAGTATCTGGACTGTACATTAAGGCCTGACAAGTTTACTTGCAAATCAGCTTAAAGCTGCACACAGGTGAAAGAGTGGTACAGAAGAGGCAAAATAGATTAAGTTCAGTATTTTATAAAAATATATGAAGTTAAGTATTTGCAGGTGAGTAATGAGAAAAGAGGATACACAGAAGAAGATGTGGAGTTTTGAACAGGAGTAGTAATGGGATGTTTTTTGAGTAAGTAGGAACAGGAAGATAAACAGAATAGTAACAAAAGGCAGTATAGATGGACAAAGTGAGGAAAGCAGGGGGAAAGGGGTGGTATCTATGGAGGAAAGGGAAGGAGGAGGGAAGAAATGATTACTGGCAGACTTGGCAGAGATGTGAAGTGGATTATGGTGAGTCTAGGCAGGGTTAAAGCAGGAACAGAGCCCGCGGTTAAGGAGTCTATTGTTATAAGAGGAGAACAAGGACATGATGGCACAGCTCAGCACCTGAACATGCGATTCTCATCATGTCAGTCATCTCATGTTATTGATGGCATGGAAGGACAACACTGGTCCATCTTAGTACTGCTGTCTGTACCTTAGTACATCTGAGACGTGTGCTGTGGTGTCAGATCCGAGCGTTAACATGAGGAGGAGATAGCTCCATGTGTAGGGTGATGATATCTATTCCTACAGCTTCCTCTTAGCATGGGACTATGGTAATAAACAGAAGAAATGAGTGGAACAAGGTGCCATTCAGATACTGCCTATATAACTTTAATCTGGCTTTCAAACAAAGATATAAGAATTTCTATTAGCTTATCATACCTTGGTATGAATCCATTTAAATATATAAAATCCAGTGACATTGCTTCTATGAGCACACCTTGTTTGATTTTGCAGTCAAAACATTATAGTCAACAAACAGAACAATTTAAAACATATTATTCAAAGATGTACATGTTGTTTTGTTAATGTTTATATTGTAATCTAGTTTAGAAAAAAAGCTCAAAATGTCCATTTAATTAAGTTCATGTGTTACTAATGTACAGCAAGAGAGATTTTTTTAAATTTACAATCTGCCGAGTATGTTTGTATATGGCAATAGAATTGTTCTTTTTTGTCTCTTTCTTTCAGTGATCTTACTGCTTTGTGAATATAAATGCAAAAATAAGTTAAATATTAAGCATAACAAAGCAGTAGTTTCCCTTCATATATATATACTTGCTTCTGGATACAATTGTTCTACTGGAAAAGTAGTTGATAATATTGGGGCTTTAAGTCTATACTGACAGCAATGAAATATTATTAGGTCTGTAGCAATTGCTAATGGATTCTGTCTTGTTGACCCATTCAGCTATGTTAATAAATCATTTGCACTTTTATCCAGGAGCATTGTTCATTGCCCAGTATGTTGCTTTAGATCTTATTCTGCTTTACCTTATCTGTTCTCGATGTGCTTCCCTACATGGGAACACTCTGTGCAAGTCACAGGAAAATGAGTTTGATATAAGTTATTCTTCTTGTTTAAGGCCATATCTACTTCTAAGTTACTATCTTTTTGTGACACTACTTCCTTGCATGTTTTTTTTCAGCTAATCAGCATTTTTTCTCTTCTCTGAACTAGTTATAAATCTAATAATAATAATAATGCCACATAAACATTCATTGATAAAACAACTGTTCAAAAATATCAATAGTGAAAAACAACTAGTAGAAAACTCTGTTAACTGTCTCTTTTCATTATGAATAAATAAATAAATAAATAAATACAAAGATAGATAATAAATAATCATTGGAAGCAAATGAAGCCCTAACCAAATGAGAAGTAATGATAAAGTGCTCCAAATCATCCAAATGAAAATAAAGTGGTCTTTGAAATGTAGAAACTAAACAACATCTCTCTCACACACACACACACACACACACACACACACACACACACACACACACACACACACACACACACACACACACACACACACACACACACACACCGCACATGCACACACCACGTGAGAAACTTAACAGCTGGGAGGATGGAACAGCATTGATACAGTGGTAGTCGGTACTGCTTTCACAATTTCCTCAGAAGTCAGGTAACTGCTCTTGTTTTCAGCCAAAGGTTTCAGTAGAGATTCTCTATAAATTATATTTTAAGGGTGGAGTCTCTATAAATTATATTTTAAGGGTGGAGTCTCATGCATTCCAGCCCTGAAATGGCACTTTGAATCATTTTCACAGTTCTGTTCTTTTCCTACCACTGACATTAAAACAGAAAAAAAATATTACCATACTTGTTGAGTAAGCAACATTAATGATTATACCAGCTTTTGGTTGTGATTGTAGTTCTGGATAGGTATACAAGGACAAATATCTAATAAACAAAAGGGAAACTGAAATGCAGGAAAGAAACACACAATCTTATGTTGCATAAGGAAAATGTCTCCCTCACCAAACAAGAAATGCTATCCAAAGTACTTTTAAAATGGAGAAGCACATTCAGGAAATTTAGTTTTAATGTAATTGGGCAATCAGATTTCTCTATGATCTGTTTAACAGAGGACGTGTACTGACAAGGCACTCCATATAAGAGGCCAAAACAAACTGGCTTCAATTTCTTCCACATCATTTCAGCTACTAGCTGGACATATTGGAACATATGCTCTGAAATGCAACAGGCCGAAAGTCAGAGAGTACATATACCTAGATAAAAGTTCAAGTGCATCAAATCAAGTACCTAAATAATAATGCATACACCTAGTGGTGCATAACCAGAAGGCAAACGTCTGCAACATATTTAAGGAATAGAGACACAGAAATACCTTTCCCCTACTAAATACATGTAATCAAACATTCCTAGGACTACTGGTAATATACATCAACTTGTTCTCTCATGAAATCAACAAAACAGTTAATTTCTTAATGTCGTCAACATGTTGCATCATTCAAACTTTCTCTGCTTAGGAAGAAATGAATCTGTATTTTTATCACACATAGACAATATGATACACTATATCCCTAACAGCTGTTCTCTTACTGTCTCCAGAAGATGCCTTATCCATTAAATGTTCTACATACTATAGGGTCTATCACTCCATACAAAAGCTCTCTGCCTTATGTGAATAGTACAATAGTGGGATCATCATGATGTACTTGAAAATATCCAGATGACTTAATCAGTTTCTTACCTTTTGTCACTAGATATCTGTAAAAAGATGCCTAATACATTTTGTCCTTATAAAGCATCTCAAGGGTATATAGGTAGCCGTCTATATGCACCACCACATTATCCTGTTTGGCAGAAATGGTGCAATTTCATGGATTACATAACATCTGGAGTAACCTCTGGCACAGCTAGCTGGCTGGTCACTTCTACAATAGTACTTCCGTATTTAAAGTACAGTGTTACAGTCAGTGCACACAATATATTGGCAGGATGCAAACAACAAAATATTTAGGAAAATGTGTGTCATAGAAATGTTATGGATGACTGTAAGGGTACTATATGAAGAAGTACATATATATAAAATCAAAAATTTAAACATGGCTATAGATTCCTACAAATTTTAACATCAGAAATGTTGGTAGTCACTTCTACAGCAAAACATGCTCTTAATTGTCATACAATCAGAGTATAATATCATTCAAATAAATAATAATCATTATCAATGCAAACATGTTCTGAAAAAACAGCTTTTGACTGATAATAGCTGATGCCAAATTTTTGACAAATGCATTATCAGCTTAATCCACAGTGTACCAAAGCAAGGTAATCTAATGTAATCTATTCATGTGTGTGGGTAGGAGGTGGGCATTTTATTGAAATGTCAGAAATCAGAATTAGGCTAAGTTCAAGCTGTGATGGACATTTGTAAGGCAGGCTAGACTTACTAGTACTTCTTTCTGCTTTTACCAGTTAGAGGTCACCACAGTGGATCACCTGTCTGCTCATGATTGGCAGTGGAGTTTTACAGTGCTGAGTTCCCCAACCTTCCACAGAAGGCACACACATGCATGCACTCATGCCTAGGGCCAATTTAGAGTGTCCAATCCACCTACAGCATGTCTTTGGGATGTGGGAGGAAATCGGATCACCCGGAGGAAATCCATGTGACCACAGGGAGGACATGTAGACTCTGCACAGAAGGCACCCCAGCTGAGGATCGAACCAGAAAACTTCTTGCTGTGAGGCAGCAATGCTAACCACTGCACCACTGTGGCCGCCCTTGCTAGACTTACTACTAATGCTGCCAAAAGTATGCTTTTTATGACAGAACACAGATACTTAGGATATGTGAATGGGAGAGGGGTAATTAGACCCCAACACAGACAAAACGGAAGTTGTCATAAACTGGCCAATACCACAGTATCAAATGAGAAGTGAAAAACATTTTTAGGACTATAGGGCTATTGAAACATCATATCCAACTTAGCATGGGCTCTGACAGACCTTGCAAAAGTTAAAACATGCCTCCAGATAAGGTGGACTGGAACAGGAAATTATCCCATAATCAACTGAATATCTCCTCTATTCAAGGTAGGTCTTAGTTACCCGTGATTTTGCAAAACTCTTGACTGTGTACAAAGGTGCATCTGAAGTTGGGTTAGGAGCATTGCTGCCTCAGGTAGTAGGTGGTGAGGAGAACCAGTCTCCTACCTCAGCAAGAAGTCAAGCAGGCATGAGAAAAGGCACTCAGCAATGGAGCTGAAGTGCCTTGCTGTTAAGGGGCTGTATGTTGTAGCAAAGGGTCCATCAATCAGCCCACTTACTGGTTATCAAATTTGGCTGTAGTATTATTTATTAGGATCAGTGTTTGGCCACTTACTTATAAAAGTAATGTTACTATTACTAGTTGCTTTTCAGTGAAAGTAATATATTACTATTATTCCTTTTCTAAAAAGCAATATATTACTATTACTAGTTGGGAGGGTGGCCTAATGGTTAAGGTGTTTGCCTTACAAACACAAGGTACAGGGTTTGAATCTCATAGGGGATAATTGGCTAGGCTTAAAATGTCTCGCAAGGGCAGTTAGCCTAGTACTAATCTATGAACCTATGAACTAGTTAATAACTAAAGTAGCATATTGCTGTTACATTACTTTTACATAAGTATAGTGTATTGTCACATTACATGTCACATTACAATCCACTAATATCACTCAATAAACACAATCTCTTCTGAAGTAAAAGTCATCCAAATAATTCCACATTAAAGTGATCTGTAACTAAAGAAGAGGTTGCCACTGGCAAAACAATTTTACATTTCAATGTTTCATCTACAAATTCAATGCCTCCTGCCCTTGCAGAATTATTTGCCTATGTTACATTAAAAAAAATGGTAAGCTGGTAATACTGCAATTGTGAATGACTGACAACAAGATCATAGTTACTAGGCATCACATACAAAGGAGGACACACTCTGGAGTGTAGAACCCCTATCCCCCCCCCTTAAAATGCACCAAATAATCGGCAATCAAAAGGGCACTGCAATACCAGCACTCCATCTGCATGGTGTGGGAGTTGAATCCACAGCCTTCTGAACCAAAGACAGTTATGCTACTAACACCTTTCAAATTCTACAACACAAACAGTGACTGCCGTTTGATAAACAAAACAGTTTGCTGTACATCAAAAACTGACTTAGCATGAGAAACAGTAAAGTTATCTTCTCTTGAAACTCACAATTCCATGAAATGAAATGAAACTCACAATCCCTTGAAAATGCACTGAAACTCATAATCCCAGGAAAATGTACTAAAACTCAAGACTTACAGTTCTGTCAGCAGTCTGGTAGTTGGAATAGAGAATTTGTGACCAAGTTACAGGGCACTGTCTGATCAAGTTAATTGACTAACCTGCCCTCTCCCATAACCAGGGCATTACATATCATAGCTCCATACCTGTCTCAATCTCTTAGCATGAGAAATATGAAAGAAGCATAAAATAATGGGGGGGGGCAAGTACCTCAAAATAGGAAGAGATTTTAAATATTGTTCTTATAAGCTAAGAAATTTGCTAAAATAACATTTGTCTTAGCATGCATTTTCTAAACGAAATTAAATCTAAAACTCAAATGTATGACATTATTTAGCTATTTCAGTCTTCACTGATTTGCCAGAACACCACAAATTTTGAAGAATAGGACAAAAACATGAGGCAAAAATCAAGACATTCTGCAAAAATCTGAACAGTTGAGAGGTACGCATACCTCTCAACCTCTTAGTTCAAGAAATCTGGACAAAGCCAAAAATTATGGGGAGACAATGACCCAAAATAATGATAAAATTTAAATATAGCTCTTTTTAACTTAGAAGGTTGGTAAAATAACAGTATTTATGTTAGGGTGTATTTTCTGAAGGATATGAAGTCTGAAACTCATATATATCGTTATTTAGTGACTTCATTCCTCCATGAATTGCTGGAAAACCACACATTTTATGACAATCAGCCCAAAATCATGATGCTGAATCCAGACGCTTGAGAGGTATGTTAAAACACACACACACACACACACACACACACACACACACACACACACACACACACACACACACACACACACACACACCTTTCTCTCTGCTCTCACACAGCAACACACATGCATAACCACACACATACGTACCTTCACTCACACAGCATCACACACACACACATACCTATCTAGCTAACATCTCTCTGCTCTCACACAGCAACACAAACACACACCTTCCCTTTTATACATCAACAAATGGCCACTTTAAATTCCATACACAAACCTACTCTCTTACACACAGCAACACACACCCACTCTCTCACACAGCAACATTCACACCTACTCTCTTACACAGTGATAAGCGACATACATGCCTACTCTCACACAGTAGCACAAACAGACACACCTTCTCTTGAATACAGCAATGGATGGCTAGTTTAAATTCTACATGTGCACACACACACACACACACACACACACACACACACACACACACACACACACACACACTCTTACTCTTTCACACAGTAACACACACACACGCACTGTATCTCTCATACAAACAGAAAGGATAGTTTAAATTACATACATAAACATACACACATTCTCTCTCACACAGAAACAAATGGAACCACTAGTTTAAACTATATATATATCAGCAAACACCCCTCAGCTGCAACAGGAATAGAAAAGTTGAAGGTCCACCCAATTCAAATAACCAATTCAGTAATTCCTCTGTTCAAGTATTAAGTCCAGGAATACGAAACGTTATAAAAACAATTATTTATTCCGAACACACAGACAAAACGTAAGCGCTTTCACGGATTCAACCGCTTCATCAGACGTAACAATTTCATAACTGTTGAAAAACCACTATTTAACTAAATTTTCAAATACTTAATTGAATAATTGTTACCTCTCATTTTAAAGTGCCAGTGCATATGCATACAAGTGCTCACGTATATATAATAACATTTCATATTATAACCACATAAAATAACATTCATAAATAGTTAAAAACTCCTTAATGCTTTAAATATTTTTAAAATAATTATATATATCTATATTATAACAAGTTTATCCAAATAATACATTATTATCTGAGGGGTCTAGCTCTAAGAATAGGCTTAATCGATATCATATCGTTTAAGCCATAGCCCCTGTGTGCACCTAGCCTGAAGATCCATTCTAACTCAGCACATTCCGTATCATTTGTAATATTCCCTAATCTTAAATTAGTGTACTGAATATATAATATTTGAAAGTGAAATATGTGGGTTGGACCTTCCTTACTAATATGTTGTGCTAATGCATTATAATCTTCCTTCCTTGCTATACTATAATAATGGTCTCTGATGCGTTCCTTCAATGTGCGATTGGTTTTGCCCACATAGAACTGAAAACATTGTACACAATAAGCTACATATACTAGATTTTTGGAAATACATGAACCATTAACTCTAAGCTCCCATAGTCGCTTGGTCTCAGGATGTCTATAGTATCGTGACTCATCCACAAATATACATTGTTTACAATTATTACATTTTCTCGTCCCATCGAATCTTGGTAATAGATTCCTATCCCTCATAGGACTCACCACTTTCCGATAACAAAATTGCTGTTTCAAAGTCTTGTTATTCCTATATATAAAACTAGGACTATCACCTAACAATTCCTTGGTTTTATCATCCACCATTAAGATGTTCCAACATTTCCCAATAGCTTCTTTTACTTTGTGAATATTATTGCCATAGGGTATTATAATACTAAGGTCATGTTCTCTTTTTATAGAATGTTCATTCTTCCTCAACACATTATTTGAGAAGTATGCAGGAATGCATCACAGACCATTATTATATTATATTTATAAATTGTCAACATTCTCAGGAGTTTCTAAAGTAACAAATACATTTATTTATTTATTTAAAGTTCATTTATTTATAACTAAGAATCAATTTTCATGGAAACAGGAAGTGATGAACTAATTAATTATTTAGCAGCTTGTAGGTTGATTTGTACGTTTTAAATGAGAACAGATTAATGATTGGTGCAAGTTTTAATGGTTTTATATAAAAATATCATTAAGTAAAAGGTGATTTTATCTGATGAAGTCCATTTGGACGAAAACGCTGTAACTGTGAAGGCGTTCATTCTGTGGATTATTTCGTGACTCTGTGTGTTAATAAATTTGGAGGATCTTCTTCTACCTGCAATTGTCGTCGCTTTCGTGTTTTTTTGCTTATTATAGCAATAACCCACGCCTGGGTGTGGGTAATGCTAAATTTACCCACGGTTGGCGTGGTTTGGTCCCGAGGGTGAAGCCCGAGGGACCAAACAAAGCCAACCGTGGGTACATTTAGCATTACCCAGACCCAGAAGTGGGTTATTGCTATTATACCATGACATTATTTAAGAAAAGAAACTATTACTTTTCTTAAATAATGGCATAGTATAATGCCTGTTTACTGCCCTTCCGCAGATGTCTGGCATCCGCGGCAGTTCTGATGTACTGCGCGCCTGCGCAGTACATCAGAGTTGTAAAAGCAACGGAGAAAGCAAGGTCTCTGTTGCTTTTTAGCGTTCGCTATGTTAAATGAGTTTAACATAGCGAGACAGTTTAAAATAAGCAACGGAGATGTCCGTTGCTTATTTTAAACTGTCTCGCTATGTTAAACTCATTTAACATAGCGAACACTAAAAAGCAACGGAGATCTTGCTTTCTCCGTTGCTTTAAACACTGTCTGCTATGTTAAATGGGTTTAACATAGCGAGACAGCTTTAAAATAAGCAACGGAGATCTCCGTTGCTTATTTTAAAGCTGTCTCGCTATGTTAAACCCATTTAACATAGCGAGACAGTGTTTTAAAAAAACGTGTTATACTAATGGAAAAAAGTCCGGGCGACCGGACCTTTTTCCATTAGTATAACTCGATTTACAACGGGCACGCTGGCCAATCAGCGTGCACGTTTTTCGGCGGTCATGGTATAATATACAATATAGTAACAGCAAAAGAACAACTTACACACGTGTAGGTATTTCATTAGTAGAAGTGAAGGCGCTAGGAGGCATTGTTGCTTTAAGGCTGAAGTGAAGTTTAGTTCAAGGGTTGTGGAGCTACACACTGACATACTATCTGTGCAGGTGCAGCATTTTGTGTTAAGTATGCTTAAAGCAGCGGGTACTGCAAGGAGGTGTCCTTAAGGATGAACAGTTCTACCTAACTCAGGGTTGTGTATTACAAAGAGCAGTATATCATATTTTCCTGATTTGTAATATTGAATACTATGTGGTACTATACATGGAAGGAAGGGGCAGAGACACTCAGCAACAAAGAACCTTTTTTTTGTTTCTTTGGTCACTCGATATCTGTCCCAATGGGACTCCCGACCTGTAATGTTGCAAAGTAATGCAAATGTAATTCACATTTATGTTACTAGTTACTAAAAAAAGTAATATAGAACTATTACTTTGTTACTATTTTGAAAAAGTTATGTGTTATATTACTAGTTACTAGAAATTGTAATATATTACAGTAAGTGTTACTTCTATCATTGATTAAGATGCAGTTTCCATCTAATAACTGACAACACATCCCTTCAATGGATGTACAAATACATGGATGTTTGTACCATTTTATGCAGGTGGGCTTTAGCAGTACATCTGTCCACCTGGAGGCCAGTTAGCATAATGGTTAAGGTCTTCTCCTCCCATGCATAAGATACACGGTTCAATCCTGGCCTCCGACCAATGCCTATTTGGAGTTTGTATGTTCTTCTTGTGTTTCTTTGGGGTTTCGCCCACCTCTAAGCATTTCCATCTCAAGCTCACCAATAAATGGAGCTGTGGGCAGCACCACAGACTCTACATGGTGCCTCATAGAGGAAAGTTCTATAGACCAACTGCTTTGGGCATCTCAAGAACATAGATCACAGACTGTGCTTTCACAGGGCTAGCTCCTCAGCATTATAGAATATGGGTCTAGCTGATTTGGTCATGTTGACTAATGTCACCAAATGGGCATAGGTATTTGCCAGCTGCCCTGAGTCAATAATCTACTGGCTGACCAGTGTCCAGTTGCCCAGCCTGGGTTACCTGGGATAGCTCTGTTGGGTGTAAGCTGGATATAAAACCAATCAACCTGCCAAGCATGAACTGAGTACTGCTTCACTGACATGACAGAGCTTGGAAGTGGATGACATGATGGTACAGAGGAGTCTGGACTTCCTATGTATCCAAGAGACTACATGTAAGGGGAGTACAGCAAAACCACTTTTTTTCTCCTTCTTTATTGCTATTGCCCCTCTCAGTTCTCAGCTTTTTCTGATTTTACCAATTTGCTGCCATTACCACTGTCTTTTCTGTACTTAGTTTCAACCCATGTGCCTTCAGTTTTGCATTCCATTTCTCTATCCTTTGTTGACGTTCTTGCACAGAGTCTGCCTGTAAGGCCAGATTGTCTGCTGCATACAGCAACTTTGATGATCTGTTCTAGTAGACACACAGTTGAATCCTGATGCACACCCACTTCCACTGGAATTCCTCTGTGAGACCAAACACTGTTTGTACTTGAGTCACTGCATCTTTGTAAATAGCCTGAACTAATTCTACCAGTGGTTCTGGGACTTTAAACCATAACATGACTGCCCAAATCATCTTTCTTGGTACCTTGTCATACACTTTTTTCCAAGTCTAGGAATGCCCAATTGGACTCTTTCCTCATCTCTAGTTCCTTCCCAACTATCTATCTCACTGTAAACATCGGGTCGCTTGTGCTGCATCCTGACCTGAATCCAAACTGCTCATCTTCCATCTTACTTTCTACTGCTCTGTGTATCCATTGATCAGTCACCATCTTCTGAACTTTCATGTAATGTGACAGGAGCATGATACCTCTGTTCTGGATGTCCACTTTGTTCATGTACACTGGCACAAGTATGCCTATTCTCCAGTCATTTGGGATATGCATATCTCGACACACTGCTATGAGTACCCTCAGGAGCCATTTTCCCCTGTCTCACCTAGAATCTATATCATAATTGCTGTGACCTTGTGTTTACAGTTAGACAGATAGTTGAGAAGAAGCTAGAGATATGCAAATTGAGGAAATCAGAAAAAGGTGAAAACTGAGATATTCGGAAAGATAGCAGAACATTTTAACAGCTTCAAGTTTCTTGGAGTAGTTATTGAGGAGAAAGGAAGTCTAAATGAGGAGATCAAGGCTAGAATCAGAAGGGCTGCAGAAGGCTGGTGTAGGGTCATACCTTTCAACTATAAAGATTTTTGTAGAATGTCCAGATTTTTGCCTCATATTTTTAGTCTATCTATCATAAAATTGTGGTTTTCTGGCAAATTAGTGGCAAATCATTAAAGACTGAAGTCAGAAAATAATGACAGACATTTGAGTTTCGGAGTTCATACCTTTGAAAAAATCCATGCTAATACAAAATCAGCTTTTTAAGTTTGTAAGAGCAATATGTAACAATTGCCCCTATTTTGGGGCATTTATTCCACTTATATTAATGACTTTGTCCAGATTTCTTGCTCTAAGAGGTTGAGAGGTATGCATAGAGTGTCAGGTGTAGTGTACGACAGAAGAATGTCAAAGAAGCTGAAAAGTAAGGTGTACAAAACAGTGTGACAACCAGTCCTACTGTATGGTACAGAAATCTTGCCAGTAAAGACAAAGCAGATGAGGAAGCTAGAGTTGATGGAATTGAATGGCATGAGATGGGTGGTAGAGTATACACTTTTGGACAGATGAAGAAATGAGAACAAAATAGCAGAAGCAAAAGTAGCTGTAATTGCAGAAAAGACCAAAGAGAACAGATTATTATGGATTAAAAGCAAAAGACACTCTGGTGAAGAAGATTTGGGATAGGCAGGAAGAAGGTAAAAGGAAATGTGGGCATCTAGCAAAGAGGTGGATGGATTGTGTGAGAGATCTGTGAAAGTCAGGCATGGCTGAAGAAGGCAGGAGTGTGGCATTGAATTGAGAGAGATGGTGACATAGTGTGACACCCCAACCCGATATAGAAAATGGGAACAAGGGGATTGATGATCATAGCATCATAGCATCATATTAGGTTACTAAGCTAACAGCCCCAGGGTCCTTATAAGCCTATCCAAGTTCAACTCATGTTTCCAAGGGTGTTTGGTTCAAGCAGACACTGAAATCAACACCTATTGCCTAATGATGATATGGCTTTAGCAGTAAATTTAGACTTGTTAAAAGCCATATGAACATGGATAGGTTACCCAAGCCATATAAACCATCCTATTCAGTATAGTACTGTGGGTTCTCTCTGGAAAATGGGGTCATTGCAACATAATATCTGTTTTGAAGTGTTGCATATTCTATATGTTGCAATAAAAACCTGATACCTTCACATATGATTAGTGTAATATGGTATTAAATACATGCAACAGCAGAGCTGATGTGGGAAGACTTGAAAAGTTGTTAAAAAAAAGGCTAAATGATCTCATTTTTACACAGTGGTCGCTCTTGCAGAAAGATTTTGTAACTAAGAAAAGAGAATCTTGGGGCAACCATGAGTATAAGAAGCTGTGGAGAACTGGCAGGTTGCCTGTGGATTTGCCTGTAGAGTACCTGAAACCTACATATGGCTTTACTTCTGAGTATTAGGAAAGTAAGCTTGGATGTGTGAAACAGCCTGACCAGACTGACAAAGACCTCAGAATGAGAAAGAAAGAACCAAAGATGGAGGTGTATTCATCTTCATTAGAGCCAAGTATGCTTCCAGATTGGTTAAACAGTATGAAACTCTTGAACTACTCCATGTCCAATTAACTATGGGCAAAACACACTACCACATCATTGCTAGCTATAGGTCCCCCTCCATGAATCAAGAAAAGCGCAATCCCTACCTGAACTTACTGGAGTCACTCACCATTCAGCGCAACATATTAGACATGGGAGATTTTAATTATCCCTCCACGCTCACTCAGAGGTTCTGGGATTTTGTCAATGCAAATGCTCTGGAACAGATCATCTGCACCCCCCACAACATGCTCTAATGTCCTTGACATAGTACTCACCAACATGGGTGGTCACTGAGCTGCCCCCATGTGATGTCCTCCCTGGTAAGGTCAGACCATAATGCAGTCTCATTCACAGTTACTACTGGACCCCACACCACCAAAAGAGCAAAAAATAAATAAAGAACTTCTCCAAAACAAACTACTGCCCACTAAATGATGGTATAAAAAGTTCTATACCCTCTGCAATCACAGGCAATAATGACTCCTAGGCAGAGATGTACACAAATGCCCTGTATAATCATCTTAGCAACTATATAGACTCGGCTATACATGACCAGATTAAAACCAGACTCTCCTGAAAAAAACTTGCCACCTTGGTGGACATCTAGTATAAACAGATTATATAACAAAGGAAGAAACTGATGTCCAAAACAAGAGGCAGCTGCCTCTGCAAAGGAAGAATTCCCTCCATAGATTGAACAAGCAAATCAAAAATCTTGTAAAGTCCTCTAAACTAATTATGAAGCTAAAATAGCATCCCTAGCCAAAGACAATTAAAAAGCATTCTTTAACTGTGTCCAAAATCTAAAAGGGGAATGTCGAGCTATATGTTGAATTAGTAGTCGATGGTACCACTCATACCATACTGGAGAAAATTCTCAACCTGCTGGCTGACAGATTTGGTGCAAATTTCACCCCCTATCTCCACCAGCCATACCCCAAAGAGTAACTGACACCAGCTCTCTACCTGTTATCTCTAGAGATCAAGTCATATCTGCTCCCCAAGGGCAAAAACATGGCCTCAGTGGGACCAGATAACCTCACAGGTTGCTTACTAAGCAATCTAAAACAGGACTAGGCTGACCCACTTGCCTTTCTCTTTAACCATAGCCTGAGAACTGACATTGTGCCAGCAGAATGGAGAACAGTAACAATAATCCTCTTGCATAAAATGGGGTCATCAACCAACCCTGAGAACTATAGACCCATAGATCTAACCAGCATCATCTGCAAGGCCATGGAAAGGATCATCATGAACCTTACCAATAAAGACATAGGTGACCTTCAAACTTGAGACCCAACCCAGTTAGGCTTCATTAAAGGTAGCTTGTGCTTATTGAACCTTGTAGACTTCTTCAAGAAGTCACCAAAGCATTGGATGAAGGTTAAGACAGTGCACACTGCCTATGTGGACCTAGCCAAAGCCTTTGACACAATCCCCCACTCAGGTATCAAAAACTCTCCCAGGTGTTAACCCTTAAATTAATGATGGGTAGCTAACTGGTTCACCAACAGAACACATACTGTCAAAGTTGGTGACTCCATCTCTACAAGTAGACATCACCAGTGGCATGCCACATGCGTCTGTACAGGGCCTTTTACTATTTGGAATCTATTTCTCTGAAGTCCTGGTTAAAATAAATGGCCTTTGGCTTACTAATTTCACTGATGGTTGTAAACTAGGCACAGTCATCGAGTCCACCAATGATGTTAACATATTATAGGAGGGCCTAATACAAACAAATGACTGGTGCCAAAGTCAAGGTATAAAACTAAATTCAAAAAAGGGCACTATTATCCCATTTGGCAAAATGGAATTCCCCCACTAATTACAATATTGATAGCACCCCTCTAAGTTCAAACCCAGTGGTGTGAGATCTGCGAACACAGGTCAACACCAGTCTGAACTTTGACCACAAGGTTTCCACGGTGGTAAGGAAAGCCTTCTACATTGTGTATCTCATAAGTAAAGGCACTGCATCCAGGTCTAAGGATGTTATAACCCCACTTCACTCAACCTTAATCAAACTATTTGTAGAGTACAATGCTCCCTTCTGCATGTATCTCAGCAGACACCTGCAGCAAATGGAGATACCACAGAGCCTTCTCATTAAGAATGTACAAGGCCTCCAAGCCATGACCTATGTGGATAGAATGAAAGCCCTGTCACTGTACTCTCTATCATATAAGCTACTGAGAGGTGACTTGTGCCTGACCTACAGGGCAGTCTTTGACTCTGACCTGATGGAACTGCTGCACATCTGCTAATCAAATGTCACTCTAGAGATCTGAACCTTGCCAGTAACATTAACAGTTCATGCTGGAGAGACAGGTATTTCTCTCAGAGATTGTTGCTGGTCTGGAATAAACTTCCAATTCATGTGAAGCAGAACTCCTCAATGATCCTATTCAAGTGCAACCTGGACAAATGGATGGATGTCACCCATGTCCTTCATGGACAGTGGTAGTCAGTGCTGATCTGTAAAGTATGTCCATCTAACCAAGGACAATTGGGGCAACCTAGGATTAACATTGCTAGACTTATAAAGGCTCTAGGGCTGCTAGCCTAATAACCTCCTATGAACCAATGAATCTAAATCCAGAGAAATGTAATGACTTTTGTCTTTTCATTAACAAGGATTAAATCTGAACTGACAAACCTAGAACTGAAATGTAAGCAAAAACCGTGCTTGCTTTCATTTTTTATTTATTTATTTTGTAAATAAACTGTACTGCACTTCACTCACACTTACTATCTGCAGTATATAGCAAATCATAGAGATTCATGATTACTGAAAAAAGAAATTGTGTTCCTGTAAAGGGAGATCAGAAATCTTAATTATTAAGCACCTCTTTAAGTACTATTGAGATTGGGTCTCATGCTAAGCACAAATATCTGCTAGTACCAGCCAGCAAATAATGGTGGTAGAATTTAAAACAGCTTTGTTTCTGCCTTCTGTCTGTGCCAGCTATCTGTCCCCGACTTTCACTCTTTCCCTCATGCATGACATCTGTTGCTGTCTGTTTGACAGAACGTCCTAAGTGCTTTATGGCTTTGAAAGTCAACTAAACACATCACTTTTTTACTTTGCTTTTCTTCTGTAACCAGTAGTACACGGAGAAGATAAAACTCCATATAGTACAAAGAATTATGATCATGTCTCTGATTCTAGCCTGCTATTATACGTTCTTGACATGAATGCTGTAATTCACCTCTTGAACTTCAATGCCAAGGTGAATCGCTTGGCGTCCCTATCTCGAGCACATAATAATACGGTTCCAACTGGACAGCCAGTCACAAGCGTCTTTGTTTCTGTTGCAGTTTATAAAACGATAATAAGCAGATGAACATTTTTTGAATTCAGTAGCAGAGCAGATGAGTGGTTGTCCTTATGCTAGGAAAGAAAATACTGTGGAGGAAATATACGTATGGAATACTAAAACTAGATTGCAAAAACCTGATAAGTAGCTTAGTTATTTAAGTATTTGCTGAGAATATGTGAATACTAGGATTAAAAATGGACACTTGCATTAATAGCTATGATCTTAACCAGCAATGCACACTACTTTCTTACCCACCGAATATATTATGGTATCAAAATAAAAGTCTTTATGATAGATAAACATGGAGAGAATACAATTTTTTACATGATTTGACGCTGCAAGAACATATAAATCTACTGCAGTGCTAAATAAAGCAAGTGTTTCACCTGATTTTAAACGTGCAGTGCCATTAAAGATTCATCAACACCCTCATCTCCTTTAAATAACATATTCATCTGCATACAAAGGTTTTGTCATTCCTCCTTATGAGTGGGTGGATCCCTGGAGGGATTTTTCTGCAGATGGTATCCCATTACTCTAAATCTGCTAGTGTTTCCTTGGCTTCCGATTGTTGCCTAGGACACATTCTGACCCAGACATACAAAAATAAGCCTGCCAACTGTGTCAAGACTGAATAGGGAAACCTTTCTGAATTGAAAGTGAAAAAAAAAAGAAGAAATCTTTTAGTTGCTTGCTGCTGTTCCTATTACTGAACTGATTTAAGTTACCAAACTTTCTGTCAAAAAATGCCACTCAATAAGCTCGGGGCATTCTTCTGGCATTCTTTCAGCTGTAGAACAAGTACATTATTTTGATGCATTGATATGATTACATAGAGTAATTTCTGAAAAATGCAAATGTGTATTTCTGTCTATTCTTAGACTCCTGGGCACAATGCAGTCCATTTGGGTAGTTGTAAAAATAAATACGAATACTCGATTTATACTCAACACAGCAAGGTGTGCACCTTGCAGTCATGCAAACATGCCAATAAAAATAAATGCATGTTTTGCTTAAAAGTGCCATTACCAGTTTGAAATGCAATCACATTTCAGCATGCAGTCTAGTGAGATATTTAGAGTGAATGTCTGTTATTTTATCAAAATGCAGAAAGAATATAGATTCTCAGACCTGCTACACACAAGGTAGGAATATTCATACTGTAGAATAAACGATATGTCATTTAATTGTACATAACATGTACACATGCCAAGCCTTATTCAATGTATTCTCTAGAAGTAAAACAGCAATATATTTTTTGCTAAGCAACCAAAGAATGTTTTACCTTGTTGAGGAAATCATACAGAGTAACTTGCACATTTTTAAAATGGGTATACTTCTAAACATGAAAGTACTCCAATCTCAAACTGCTAATGAACAATACCAAAAGGTCAAAACCAAAAACAGCAAAAAAACAAAACACTTATGTTTTTGCAGGGCAGCAAGCACCACTGCAACCCTGACCAATTTTATTTATACATATATATATATATATATATATATATATATATATATATATATATATATAAGCTCGAAATACTGAAATATCAAAATTCAGTATTTCAAGCCCATAAAGTGGAATCCTGAAAACAACAAAACCTCAGAAGCCCAAAATTCAAAACCTTGCACACTGGAGATTAGCGCTTCCGGTGTTTCGCTGTGGTGGTGGATTCAGGTAAGTATGTATTTGTTAAGGGTTTTGGGTAGGGGCTGTGGTGTGTGTTAGTGTGTCTTGTTGCTGTGTTGTGTGTGTGCAAGGAGAATGTAGCTTGTGTGGTGGTGTTTTGTGTGTGTTTGTATGTAGTGTGACCTCAGAGTTAGAATATTTAAGTAGGGGGTGTAGGGGGTGCAGCCCCCCATATGGGGGGGGCTGCAGGGGGGGCTTTCCCCCCTGCTTTTATGTAGTAGAGAGCTTGTGTTTGTGTGTGTGGAGTAGAAGTGCTAATTTAAAATCTCCAGTGTGCAAGACTTTGAATTTTACACTTCTGAGTTTTCGTTGTTTGCAGGTTTCGACTTTATAGCCTTGAAATACTGAATTTCGATATTTCAGTATTTTGAGGATATATATATATATATATATATATATATATATATATATATATATATATATATATATATATATACCAACTCTGAGATTGCTCTACAATGGGGAAAGGGCAATTTCCCCGATACCCACTGTGCATAACCTTGCACAGACTTAACAACAGTAGAAATGATCAAACTAGTTTTCACTGCTGCCAGAGTTAAACACATTCAAGGTTATGAACATTCTATTATATGGACTGTTTCCATTAAAACACCAATTAATCATAAACATTAATTCATTCTGTGATTACCAGCTTAGTTCATTTCAGGGTAATGAGGAACCAGATTTTATTACACCACTTATTGGGAACATGGCAAAGAAACTAATCCCAAATAGGAAGCCAGTCTCCAACGTGCACACATGCATACATACACATGACACACATACACACACATATGCATGCACCTGCACATACTTACATATACATGCATATGTATACACACATACAAGCACACACAGACATGTGCTCACTGACACAACTGCACACATGCTCACACACAGACACACACACACACACACACACACACACACACACACACACACACACACACACACATATCGGATCATGTATACCTGTAAGCAGTTGAGGGGCCAGACACTTCTACTGAATGCCTTAGAAATGTGGAAGGAAGCTGAAGCAACTAATGAAATTCATGCAAATGCAGTGAGGATATACCCACTTTGAACATAGGGCATTCCAGGCAAGTACAGAAGAATCAATTGCTCTGAAGTAGCAATTCTAAAATCTCTATCAATCATGTTTATTCAATTACTGATTGAGTAATTAACTGACAGAGATGCAGTGAGTGCTGGATTTTCTTAAAAGTGGCATGTGGTTTAGTATGACTTAAAATAGATCCATACATAATGTTCTCATCCAAATACAGAGAGAAATAATGTAGAACATATTAGTTGTTAGGTGCATAAAGTAGTGGTGAGTACTACAGATGTAATATTTTAAAGTGACTTGTCAGTACTTTCACACATTTGCTGATGATGTAAATATAATCACTAGGATAAAAAAAAATGTCAAAAGTTGACCATATCACAATACTTAGATGTAGCATATGCAGCTGAGTTCAGATGAAGAATAATGTAATGGGTGGTAATATAATGAACGCAACAAAATTTATTCTGCTCACTGTATGATCTAAAGTTTTCTGCGAGCAGAGACAAGTAAGCTGGACTAATGCTGTAATAGAGGTAGAATGGTAAATAAAAATCACATAAAGCAAAGAATCTCCTGCTAAAAGTAAATATAGGAATATGCAATCTTGCAATGAATACATATATTGGGAAGGTAGTATAAAATAGTTCCTCCCCCTGTGAAAATTACAGGAATGTTAATTAATTTTGGGAGCATGTTTGGAAAATTGGTACATTTTAACAATGATAGAGTCCAAAGTCACGTACGTATCATTGCAACTGGGTTTCTGACAGTACACAAGATTTATCTGGATTCAAAACATCTTGTAAAGGTTTAACATGTAAAAGTGATATCTGATGAGCTGGAACCTTCAAAGCATAGTGACACAAAATCCCCCACTGTGTGTGAAACCTTTCACTTCATACCCCTTTCCTTATGTAAACTACCTGTGAGACCTCACTAATTTGTGCTAAAGGTGCATAGTCTTAAAGACTACTGTGTCAATGAGCTGAACAGTTAAAAGTTAAATGTTTCCTGATTTATATGTTATTTACCTAAACCACATGGGAGCTAATTAATCAGACAGACATATCAAGTTCATACCACCAAGATATGCTATTATATAGATTTTCATTCCAATATCAATGTAATAACCAATAGACTCAGTACAGTGCATATGAAGACCATGTGACATATGTAATACACCCAGTATAAGATGACAGTATAACGTATGCAGTACACACAGTGTAAGATGACCATCTGACATATGCAATACACCCAATGTAACATGACAACAAAACATATGTAGTACACAAAGTGTAAGATGGCCATATGACATATGTAATACACACAGTGTAAGATGGCCACATAACATACGTAGTACACAAAGTATGGGATGGTCATAAGATTATGTAATGCACTCAGTGTAGGATGATAGTATAACATATGTAGTACACACAGTGTAAGATGATCACATGACATATGTAATACACACAGTGTAACATGACAGTATAACATATGTAGCACACACAGTGTAAGATGACCAGATGGCATATGTAATACACACAGAATAAGATGGCAGTATAACATATGTAGTACACACATTCTAAGATGACCATATGACATATGTAATACACACAGTGTAAGATGACAGTATAACATATGTAGTACACACAGTCTAAGATGGCCATATGACATATGTAATACACACTGTTCAGTATGACCAGATGACATACATAATATACCCAGTGTAAGATGACAGTATAACATATGTAGTACACACAGTGTAAGATGACCATATGACATATGTAATACACACAGTGTAAGATGACAGTATAACATATATAGTACACACAGTCTAAGATGGCCATATGACATATGTAATACACACTGTTCAATATGACCAGATGACATACGTAATATATCCAGTGTAAGATGACAGTATAACATATGTAGTACACACTGTGTAAGATGACCATATGACATATGACATATGTAATACACACAGTGTATGATGGCCACATAGAATACTTTGTGCACAGAGTATGGGATGGTCATATTACATTTCTAGTATACCCAGTGTAAGATGATGAGATGACACGTAGTACATGAAGTGTAAGATGATCATATGACATATGTAGTGCATCCAGTTTACGATGATGGTCTGACATATGTAATACACACATTGTAAGATGACCTTATTGCATATGTAGTACATACAGTGCAAGATGACTGCATGACATATGCAGTATACACAGTGCAGCATGGCCATTTTACATATGTAATGCACACTATGTAAGATAACCACAGGACATGTGTAGTACATGGTGTGAGATGACCATATGACTTACGTAGGACTCACAATGTAAGATGATCATATGACTCATGTAGTACACACAGTGTAAGGTGATCATGTGACATATGTAGTACACAATGTGCAAGATGATCATATGACATGTAGAGAGTGCAAGATGATGGCATGACATACTTAGTACATATAGTCTAAGATGAATATATGGCATGCAGTTTACCCAGTGTAAGATGATGATATGACATATACACTACAGAATGTAAGATGATCATATAACATGTAATACACACCCAATAAGATGATCACATAGCATATGTAGTACACATAGTGCAAGATGATCATATGACATATATAGCACAAAAAGTGCAAGATGGTGACATGACATATGTAGTACATACAATGTAAGATGATGGCATGATATATGTAGTGTACCCAGTGTATGATGGCAATATGACATATGTAGTACATACAGTGTAAGATGACATATATGTAGTACACCTAGTGTAAGATGTTGACATGGCATATGTAGCACACCCAGTGTAAGATGATGAAATGGCATATTGAAAACACCCAGTGTAAGATGGCAATATGACATATGTATTACACAGAGTATAAGATGACATTTCATATATAGTACACCCAGTGTATGATGAGGACATGACATATGTAGTACACTCAATGCAAGATGTAATAGATGGTACCTAATTGCTGAGACATGGTCACTGTTGCAACTACTGCATACTCAGAGTCAGTGTTTATTCAGTTCTATGGAATCCAAGTTATATAGAAAGCATTTGTTACATTTTATATATGGAGAGTTGCAATACTATTCTAGACAGCTCCTGCTAAACATAAAGGATTGTTTTGAACTGCTAAGACTAAAACATGCCATGATAGGAGTGAAGTGTTTCACATTTCATGTCATTAAAATATTAAATTCCCAAATATTAAGAGAGTATCTAAACACAGACCCTATACAGCTATAAACATAGACCCTATACAGCTATAGTGTAGTAGTAGTATGTCTTTCGGCTTTTCCCGGTTAGGGGTCACCACAGCGGAACTCTAGTCTGCTTGTGACTGACAGTTGATTTTTACGGTGCCGAGTTGCCAGCATGATGCCCAACCTTCAAGGAAGGCACACTCATCCACGGATGCACCGACCTGCATGTCTTTAGACGTCATTTGAATGCGGAGAGGACATGCAAGTATTCTCTCAAAAAGCTTTATCATTTACGCAATGAATTGAAGGTATTGTTTACTTTCAGATCATCCCTTAGAAATCACTACAATTAGTTATGATGCAATATGACAAGCTTTTAACTTTTTTCACAGGTAAATATAGTTGCAAAAGGCATATGGATTCAACACTTAAGTGTGTATAAATTAAAAAAAAAAAACAGAATAAATTAGTTTCCCAGTGGGTTGTGTCCTACCACAATTTCATATTGCTATGTGTATTTGTTAGGAGGACACACATCTACCTTGTACTTTAAATATATTAACTCGTGAGGCTGTCATTCCATAGAATAAAGAGACTATTTGCTTGTGCCTGAAAACCAAAGATTTCCTTTACTTGGAAGTAGTACATTTTCAGAATAAATGTATTTAATATACTGGAGTATGTGAACACGGCTCCACATTGAGGGATGCAGGATGTACCATCCTCCAGCAAGCATACTGAAGTCTTTATTTAATGTAGTAGGTCTTTACATCCATTTCACTCTTTTAGAAACTTTTTGTTTTTATTTAACATATGAAGGGTGACATGCTTTATAATTTTTGAAGAAAGTATTAAAAGAAGTGAAATGTAACTGATCTTAGTTTGAGCAGAATAAGCTTGATGCAAAATAGTGTTGTTATCTAAGGGAGTGTATAAGACATGAGTTCAACAGTCATATAAATTGAAAAAAAAATGTCCATTTAATAATTATGGATAGTAATGTCCATGATGGTGATTTCAACTGAGACATTTACTCCGTTTTTAGTAACTCATCTCTTAAATCAGTATGACTATTTATTCAATTATTTTCTTAAAATAAGGCAGAAAGTGCTTTAGTTCATTACAGAAACATGACAGTGGATGCTTTATAATGCATTTCAGCTATACGGAGAAACAGTTTTTATAAATCAAAGTTATGACAAATTGACCACGTATATTCAGCTATAAAACATCATTAAAATGCTAATTGTTTAACTATTAGTTACACAGAATGGAGTATGATACATGCAGTATATAATACCATTATGACATATCAGAACAGAAAAGGCATTTGATGTTCAGAATCTTTTAGCTGCAGAATTCAGACAGCAAAAGTCAATTCAATTACTTAAAAACAAAGTAAAAAACTGTTTAAAGAAAACAAATGTTCTTGCTTCCATGGCAATGGCTAGTTCTTGCACCTCACATTATAGTCACATCTTTCTGTAACGATATATCTGTAACAAATGGCTGCTGGTTCAAGGCCTAACTTAATTGTACATAATGTAAATAATAGCAATTGTATATATAATTGTAAATAATAAATAGATGTATTATCTCTACTTTGTTATTGTAATAAGTACAACTCTAGATATCATTTATCTATATATAATGTTCTGTGTTTTGCCCCAGGGTGAAAAGGATCTGTTGATCAGTGCACTTACCAGTAATCAAAGTGAAAGAAAAATTAAAAAAAAAGTTTGCTAGCATATGCACATATATCAGGATATGCCTGTGCATTATTTACACTTGAATAAAATGTGAGGTAGACTATCTTGCAAAGGAATATACCTCACAGACAGAGAATCATGTCACACCAAGCAAAAAAATAAATATGTTGATGTGAAAAACAATTATTGCAGACAATTCACAAATTGCATTATCAAATGTGCTGTACAGTCTGATATGAATAAAACTGTACACATTCAAACCATAACACACATATGGAATGTGATCTATAGCTGCACACGCATATATTTGATCAAAATATGTACTGTATGCATCCATGTTAAATATCAAAACATGCCTGTGCATTATTTACACTTGAATAAAATGTGAGGTAGACTATCCTGTGGAGGAATATACCTTACAGCCATAAAATCATGTCACACCAAGCAAAAAAATAAATATGTCAATGTGAAAAACAATTATTGCAGACAATTCACAAATTGCATTATCAAATGTGCTGTACAGTCTGATATGAATAACATTGTACACATTCAAACCATAACACACATGTGGAATGTGATCTATAGATGCACACACATATATGTGATCAAAATATGTACTGCATGCATCCATGTTAAATATATACATTTACCTTGCACAGCATATGTGAATGCATTTCATGGAAAACATCAAACATGCTGCAAATCCCTATATGTGTATGCACTTTTATGTACCTATGTTTATAAGCACTTGAATGGCGTGGACACATGTAAGGTGGATTTGAAGAATTACAGGCACAGAACTATTAACATACAGAATGTCATGCATGAAGAATGCAGTTTCATAACATCTGTAGACCAAAGCAAGTGGGATACAATATACAGAATTATATATACACAAAGGTATGCAGCTTATTACATTGTGCAATGTGGAGACATATGTATGAACGAACACTCACCGTGCTCACTGTTGGCCATGGCAAATGTTCCCAAAATACAATGTATACATGTTTTCCACTTCCCTACTTCACTGCAGTGGTTTTGTGCAGTGCAACATGTCTGAACTGCCTAGACTAAGGTCCACTGCCAAGAATGTGGTACAGATATCTACATTACACAATGAAGAAAGTACAGTGCAATATACTATTAACATGCAAGTTTCCTGTTGAACCACAGTATTGCCTGTACTTGAACTGGTATTTCAGATGAACTTCAAAGACAATAGAGTTTTGTACATGTACCCACAATTCTCAGCTGACTGTGGACATGGTTGCCACTGAGGCATCACTCACTGAATTACACTATTTGTATGCCAAAAAGGGAAAGGTTGCACAGCTGCATATTGCTATCTATATGGTATATTAAAAGTGAAGTGAATGGATGTTTATTCACCTAAAAAATTCTGTGGACAGTGCTGCCCTCTGAAGGGTTATCTACAGGGTTAGGGTAGTCCATTACCATAGAAGCTGCAGGATAGAAAGTGACCTTTATGACAGTTTATTGCAACTGCAAAACTTGAATGAGCTATATCCCACAATGCATCATGAACATACAGTCTGCAGTGCTGCAGGCATAAGACCAGCAAATGCTCTTATACCCAACCAGTACTGCAGCATGGACATTGCAGTGATACTTCATGAAGTCACCTTTGTGGCAGATTATGTAGTGCGCACAAAAATGGAAAGCCTATTGTCTGTGTTGAATATTGTGTAACTTCATGCAGCTTTGTAATCCGAGCACTTACAGTGATGTTTCTTTTACTAAACAAGACATGGTCGTCCATATGTCACGTGCCCATATGTACACAGAGAAATCCCTATGCTTGAGTCAAATAGAAAAAAATACCAGACTAGCATCACATAAAACCAGTTGTCAAAATGACCCTTGTACACTACCTGCAGCAGTAGTAGGTCATCAACACTTAATATGTCCAAGTTGAAGAAGCTAACAGCCAGCATAGATAAGTTAATCCAGGCACAATTCAAAAGTTCAAAGTTCAGACAATGGCATGAAGTCTAATGGCTAGACTTAGACTTCAAAACACTCATCTCCAAAACATAGATGTAGATTCTTTCTAATAAATTCAAGTCAGATGTCCTTCTTCTGTCTTCTGGAAGCTGATTCTGTCTACCCAATCAGAAGAGCAGGCTGAAAGTCAAATGTTCTTATGCATGCAATGCCTTATTTTCAATGGTCACCTTTCCTGAATGTAACTTATCCCATAGCATTCAACAAGAAACTCAGCTGGCAGTTGATGCAGGGGGTTAAGGCTGTGAACTGTAGTTTTTGTGGTAGAGGGTTTGATCCCCTCAGCAATCATTTGCCTGCTGGCATGAACTTGAGCAAGTCATTTAACCACACAGTACTTTGAAGCAACTGGAAATTTGGTCTAGGGCACTTCAATGGTCCCCTCGACAGCAAACCTAGTGACAATGTATGAAGCTATCCAGACTATTAAAGTGTTAATAGTCTCCCTTACTCCCACTACAGTGCAGAATGCATGGGCTAGCCAATCTCTTTGAATTAGAGCCCTGCAACTCTCAAGTGACAACCCGATTTACCTGATACAGACCCTCCATCTGAACACTGAAATAAGGAGCGTATGTGTTACTCTCAAAAAAAAAAAAAAAAGGAGAATCATCTGCTTAATTAGCTTAATACTTTGTGAATTCCTAACATAATGGCGCGCACATTTCTGAATAAGCTTATTAACCGAGTAGTATGGTCGTAGTCACATTTAATCTGCTTCTACTTATACTTTAGCGACAGCTGTTCTTTACTCCGCTGTCTAAAAGAGTGTACCGACGGCTAGCTGCTTGTTTAAAGCCCTGCTTAAAGGGATCGCTGCATAGAATAGCGCCCTTGCAGCAGTAGCAATAGATATTTGCTTATTTTAGTCTTCATTTAATCAACAGCCTTGCCTACATCTTAGCGACTGCTATTGTTTAGTGTTGAATTGCACTTGCTAGCTTAAAACCCTGCTTAGAGGGATCGCTGTCTACATCTTAGCGACTGCTATTGTTTAGTGTTGAAATGCACTTGCTAGCTTAAAACCCTGCTTAGAGGGATCGCTGCCTACATCTTAGCGACTGCTATTGTTTAGTGTTGAAATGCACTTGCTAGCTTAAAACCCTGCTTAGAGGGATCGCTGCATAGGATAGCGCCCATGCAGCAGCAGCAAGTATTATCTGCTTACTTTGTATAGTGTTTAAACGCTCTTTAAAGGGCTTAGAGAGATCGCTGCATAGGATAGCGCCCTGCAGTAGCAGCAATTTTTATCCGCTTATTTGGACAGAGTTTAAACGCTCTTGCTAGTTTAAAACCTTACTCAAAGGGATCGCTGCATAGGATAGCGTCCATGCATTAGCAGCAATTATTATCTGCTTAATTTGTTCTTCGCTTAATCAACAGCCTTAATTAACCCTAGCGACTGCTGTTGTACTGTGTTTAAACGCTCTTGCTGTGTAAAGCGTACACTATGATGATTATACTTGACTACTACTAGCACATTTTTATTAATATAGAAGGACTACTCCCCTAGCGCTTGGCTAGTTTTATCTAGACATACCAAGGTACAACGAATTTATTAGGGACTTCATTACTTATTATATTTGTTAACTGTCCTAGTATCTACACATTTACTCATTGCGCTACACGCCAGCTTCCACGTGCGAGTGTTCTTCACACGTGCTTGGCTACTGCAGCTGTAGGACGCGCCAAGGCGCTATCATTGTATGAAACACTAACCCAAGAGAATGCTGTTAACATAGCATTACCTACTGTGGAGATAATGTTTTTCCATCGACATTGTTTGTTCCTTTTACTTCATTTGTTATAGAGCCTAGTTACACACCTACAAGTCTATCTGGTCTGCAGTATTTCATTGTGTACTTAACATTGTAGTAGCTTCATTTGCTACATTATTTCCATTGCGAAGTGTTTCTGATTTGCAAAATGTTACTGTGTTCATAACCATTGTGATACACTCCATTGTTACATTTTACTTAGTCATTATCTGCTCTGTTTTAGTATTTTGTGCCTACATCTCTTTTTCACCTGTATATCTTCACTATTAAGGTATAGATGTTGTTACTATTACACTTTCATTAACCATCACTCTACTTTTTCTTCTGTCTCCAGTTGTTTTTACCCTGCATATTCCCATTGGGACCTCGCCTAGTGGATACTTCCACCTAACTAGGTCACCAGACTCTACCTTGTTTTGTGGTCCCGCAATACTACCTCTCTGCTGCCTTAACCCCTGCTGGGAAGGTTGAACCAAGTCTCCTCCAAAGGACACTGAAGAAGTATGTGTATTTGCTGCTCTATGCTTCTGTAATTATACTCCTTGTTGAACCTGTATATGCTATCTCCTGCCAGTACAGCCAGCGGCCTACATCCCCTTCATCCTTGCCTCTCTACTCCCATCCCTATCTAATTTCTCTACTCCTTACATGCTCCTTACATTCAGTCCTCTTTAGCCCTTACACTGCCTCAGTGGCCCAGTGTACTTCTACATTTAACCACTAGAGGGCACCCCCCACACTGATATTCCTTCTTACTTACTCCTTGCATATTTTTTTACTAGCCTTTACCTTATTTTTACCTTTCTCCAAACTCTTAGCCCATTCTGCCTAGATTATCCAGAACCTTACTCACTCTGTTACAGCTTACTTCCTGCATTCCATGCTCCACTGATTGGCTCTTCTCCTTCTCCTGTGCTCCGCTCCGGCCCTCCGGCTCACTCCGCTCCCTACCCTGCCCCCAATTCCCACCCGCCCCAGCACTCCCAGCTATATTCCTCTTATTACCACACCCACTTCCTCCCCACTCCAATCAAACACCAACACCCTGCACACACCCATTTTCTAATCACCCATAGTTACCACACCGTCTACTTAGCTACACTACAAACTCCAAGTCCAAACTTCAACTCTGACAATCAGCCCTATCTTTACCTTCTACTTACCTCTACCTCTTCTGCCACCCCTTCCGTACACCACACTCCCCACTACAATCTAGGACAACTACATCACATCCTCCTATAATTATCTTTAAAAACAAACTTAATACTAATTGATTCTATACACAAAGTAATCATTAATAACATGCTTTTAAAACCTTCATCCATCTCTCTTTTACTACTACTACTTCTAAAACTTACCTTTCTTTACTACCTCACCCAACCCAGTACCTGCCAGCATCCACAACTCTATCATACTACCAACCATCTAAACTCCCCTACTCACATTCACACTCACCTATCTCTCCACATCTATATCCTATAAATCACCTCCTATCCTTCTCTTACAAAGTACTTACTTCTCATAGACTCCCCATCCTCTTAACTAACAGTAACCCCTTCTTCAACACAACATCTCCCAACCCATTTACTAAACTACTTAATTACTTTTCTAACCATATCCTTCATCTAGTCACCAGTCTCTTATCAGGTGATATCCACCCTAACCCAGGCCCCTCAACCTCTACTACTATACGTAAACCTCTATTACTTACTTCACTAAACTCCCAAAGCATAGTCAACAAATTAACAACCCTCCATGCCTGGATCACATATAATAAACCTGACATCCTATCTATTTCAGAAACATGGCTAAAACCCCATATAAAAAGCTCTGAAATAATCCCACCTAACTACTCTATCATTAGAAAAGACAGGTCCCATAAAAAGGCGGCGGTGTAGCTCTTCTATTTTCTACTTCCTTGTCAATTACTCCCTTCAATAAACCTATTCCACAATTCAACAATGCTGAACTACTCATCACTCTCCTACAAGTCAACAAGCATAAACATATATGTCTTGCATCCTCTATATTCCCCCAGGTGACAATATCTCTACATTAGAAGACATTCTCTCCTGGCTCTCCAGTAACATTAATAATGAAACCATAATCCTAGGTGATGTAAATATTAACTGGACCTCAATTCAATCTCCATCCAACCCCCTTAACATCAACCTATATAACTTTTCCCAACTAATCAACAAAGTAACACGTCCTTCTAAAAACCTTTCCTGTGGCAGTATACTAGACTGGATCCTTGTGTCACACCCACACTATTACTCTGACAGTGGTACTCTTCCCGATGCTCTAAGTGATCATATGCCCATCTTCACATACCGACTCCTTGTATCTCTCTCCACCCCCACAATTATATTACCACACGCAACCACAAAAATTTCAACCCAACAACATTCTCAGATTCTTTAAAAGCAATCAACTGGAACACTCTTAGGACACTACCCTTAGAAGACGCTGTTTCTCACTTTAACTCTACATTCTTAAGAATACTAGATTCCCAAGCCCCCCAAAGGACAAAACGAATAAAAATAATTCTGCTCCATGGCTTACCAGAGATACATTAGCAACCATGCCTTAGAGACAAAGCCTGGGCACTTTATCAGAAAAGAAAGTCCCTGATTCCCACACTGAATACCGAACCCTCCGAAATAAAGTCAAAAAACTTATTATCTCTGACAGACAAAATTACTTCTTTACCCTCCAAAACAATAATAAAACAAATCCACAGAAATTCTGGAAAGGTATCTCCACCCTCCTTAACCCCAGCAAACCACACACCCCTTCCCCCGACCCAAATGCCCCAGATCTAGACCTGGCTACTGAATTCAACTCCTTCTTCATTGACTCTATTAGCAAACTAACTTCCTCTTTCCCTACCTCTACCATACCATCCAATACCCCCTCACCCTCTCCTGCCAAAAGCCCACCCTGCACTTCTCTTCCTTCCTCATTCCCATCTTCTCTAACTACATCCCATAACTCTTCTCCCTCTCTAACATCCTCATCATCCTCACCAACATCAAATACTTTGCCTCTTCACACAACTCCATTCTCATTAAAACCTATACCCATTTCTACAATAAAAAAACTACTTCATAAACTGAAGCCCGCACAAATGCACCTGATGATATCCCTCATATTTCCTAAGCGTTGCTGCTGATACAATTGCCTATCCCATAAGCATCCTCATCAACCGCTCAATCCTAGAATGTACAGTGCCCCAACTCTGGAAACAAGCCTTTATCATCCCCCTTCATAAAGGCGGTAATAACTGCAGTGTTAACAACTTCCGCCCCATTGCTATCTTGTCCCTATCTCTAAACTACTTGAAAAATGTGTTCAACTTCAACTACTACCACATCTTTTAGACAATAACCTTCTCACACCTACACAACATGGCTTTAGGCCAAATCATAGCACCATGACAGCCCTCCTCTCCTATCTAGAAACTGTAAATAAAGCTCGTGATTCCGCCATATTGTCTCTACCCTACTACTTGACCTTTCTAAGGCTTTTGATACCATTTCACACAGCCTGCTATTAACTAAACTTTCCAAACTTAACCTTTCTTCCTCCTCTGTGAACTGGTTCTCCAGCTACCTATCTAACAGACACCAAGCTGTAAAATGGAAAAGGCCACTTCCTCTTTTCTTAGTACCCCACCGGGTTCCCAAGGCTCCATACTTGGTCCTCTTCTCTTTAACATTTTTATAAACGACTTTCATAAATCTATTCCTTTCTCTAACATCATCCAATATGCTGACGATTCCACCATTATCTGCTCTGCCTCATCTACTCCTGAGCTTCTAAAGCTCACACAAGCAGCTTTCTCTATTACTGAGCATTGGATGGAAATAAACCACCTTGCTCTCAACGCCTCCAAAACTAAACTCATGGTATTTACCCCCACTAAAACTACTCCCTTTGATACAAACACATTCCTGATCACTAGTCAAAACAATTCAACCCTAGAACTCGTATCTGAAACCAAGTTACTTGGTGTTCAAATTGATAACCAACTTAATTTCAATTCCCACATACACCTAAACATTAAAACCCACCAAAAGCTGGGTATGCTTTTACCAAAATCAATATCTCACAAAGACCTCAAAAATCACTCTGTCTTCTTCCTTTCTTATTCCCTCCCTTCTCTATGGTTCACCTCTCCTAACTAATATTCAGACCTCTCTTAAAAAACAACTTTCCTCATGCTACAACAAAATCGCCAAGTTCGCCAACGGACACAGGTCATTCACCCATCACTGTTCCTCTCTCCAAAACTACATTGGCTTGAACTTCCACATCAGCTCAATTACATTCAGCTTACCCTAGCCCACAAACTCATTAACAACCCTCTCTTTGTCCCTCCCTGTCTTCTTCTTTTAAGTTTCACTTACCTGATAGAATCTTAAGGTCAAACAATCAAAACCTATTAGAAATACTTAAACCAAAGCGCCCCAGGCAAAATCCTACTATCCTTTAACATAGCTCGTCTTTGGAACTCACTCCCACCATCTATTCGTACCATCTCTAATCTCTATTCATTCAAAAAATCTCTTCATACTCATCTTACGTCCCAATGGGAATGCTCTTGTTCCCATCCATCATAAAAATCTGGAACCCTTCATCCTTCATCCTCCATTCATTCTCTTCCTACTCAACAAAGCCTGTATACTTATTACTTTCTAATTCTAACCACACCATATAACAATATAATCCTACCTCTTTAATGCCATAACCTACCTCTCATTATTTGTACTTTTTCAATAATTCACATTTTCTAATGTACATCAAATGCAAAAGTTATGACTGTACTCTTTTTTTTACATTGTATAAGTAGCCTAGCTATGTTGTTTTCAACTTGTCTGTTAGTTTGCATTAAGAAGCTTTTTAAATGTATGTACTTATTCTGTTTGTCTGTTCTTTTTTGGAGCTTTTCTCCCCAGGACTCCATTGAAAACGGGTTCTTTTAGGCCCAATGGACTATCCTGGTAAACCAACTGCAAATAAATAAATAAATAAATAAATAAATTTGGATTGCACACTGCTCAGATTGTTAGCTCTCTGCCATAGCAAGAAAAACACAAGCCAGTTAACAGGATCCCCCCTCACACTATACTTAATCTAATCTCCAGAAGTACCAGAATTGCCATTTAGCTGAAACACCTGATGTTCATAAGGATCATTTGCATATATCCCATGTGCCTCTGATACAAGAAGTTTGGGTGCTCACTAAGTTCTAGCTTTGCTGGAGTTTTCATTTTGTTTTACTGATTGTTTTTTTCAGTGACTTTCTTACTCATTGTTTTAGTTTGTTGTTTAGGATATTTTTGTAGTGACTCTAATGATAATGGACATCAGCAGAGTATAACAGCCCTGTGTATCTAATGTTTAGCCAAACATTCTGCTTGTGCTGTGCTGATGAGGTCATAACAAAGCTGAAATATGTATGTCTACAGATAGTGGGATTTGGCTCTATTGGCCTGAAATTATCCATTAAAATGAAAAAACAAGTCACGGGCATTCAGAATTGCCAATTAGCAGAAACACCTGATGTTAATAAGGAAGGTTTGCATATATCCCATGTGCCTCTGATACAAGAGATTTGGGAGGTCACTCAGTGGAAGTTTTAGCTTTGCTCAAGTTTTCATTTTGTTTTTACTGATTGGTTTTTCAGTGATTTTCTTACTCATTGTTTTAATCTCCAGAAGTATGGAATTGAAAATATATTCCCTACAAAATTTAAACAAAGTTACTTACAGAAACAGGCTGTTTGTAAGGTAAAACAGCAGGAAGCCTGCAGTTGTTTACTTTGTGGTTAGCATGCCCAAGAAAGCATCACACCACCAATCAGACATCAGATAGCGTGAAGTCAGGGACTAGAGTTTACAATTAGGAGGGATAACAGGGGCCATATTTAAAGGGTCTCCTTTCCTCCCACTACAGTCCAGAATGCATGTGCTAGTCAAGTAAGTCAACTGTTGTTTATCTGCAATACTTGCACTGTTTTCTTTTCACTTAATGGTAGTCAAAACCCTGATGACTAGGTCTGGTTATCACAGCATATACTGAATAATCACCAAGTGGCAGCAATGACTGTGTCGGCGTGTATAACGCTGTTAGCTGTGCCTGATATATGTCTTGTGCTGTTCCCTTTTGCTAGTTATGATAAAACCTGATTGTTCATATTGCAGATGCAAGCCACTTGTATGTTAAATTGTGGTTGAATACTCTGGATGTGTGACTGGTTAGCGGTTGCTGGTAAATTTGCTAAGATCATTCTGTGCATCATTTGGCTTACACACTGCTCAGATTGTTAGCTCCCTGGTAAAGCAAGTAAAACGCAAGCCAGTTAATAGGATCTCCCCTCACACTATACTTAGTTTAATCTCCAGAAGTACAGAATTGGAAGTATACAACCTACAAAATTTAAACAAAGTTACTTACAGAAACAGGCTGTTTGTAATGTAAAATAGTAGGAAGCCTGCAGTTCTTTGCTTTGTGGTTAGCCTCGCTAGGCTCACACTGCTCCCCTACCCTGTACCCAATTCCCAACCACCCACACTACCTCTACTTTTATATCTAACCAACCACTCACATTACTCCCTCAACCAGTCCCCAAGCTAAACTACTCTCTCTTCTAAACTCCAACTACCAATCACCTTTCCCGTCCTACTCACTGTCCACTTATCCAAACACTTGAATACGTATTCTATAATTAACTCAGCATGCCCTCTAAACCGCCTAACACTACTGATACTCCTCCACATCCTACTACGTGCATACTGCCAAACCACCTATGTAAAACAGTACTTCCTCAGCTATGACTACCCCAAAGCCCAGACCACAATGTCCCTACCCAGTTGCACTATCCCAAATACATTAGACCTCAATATTTCAACTTATCAGAAGCCATTTAGCAGTCACACAAATAAAGCCAAAGATTTACCTAACTCCGCTAAAACTGGATGCTATCTATACTTAGTTCTCAAATTAACCAAATAACAGCAAGTATCCAGACTAAACTACTAAAGGATGGAGACATTCACCCTAACCCAGGCCCACTAATTAACACCTGCAGAATCAACAATCCCCCCATTCCCACCTACCTCCAGCAAAAATCCTTATTTAAGCTCTTGGTAATTCATCTGAGTATTAGAATCATTAAAAACAAACTACAGTACTTGCATGCTATCATAGCTGCATATAGCCTAGACATTATTGATCTTTCAAAAACCTGGCTAAAACCTACCATAGCAGACAATGAAATGTTCCCTCCAGGCTATAACATTCTAAGGTCAGACCATATTGGGAAAAAGGGTGGAGGGGGTAGCATTTTTATATATATATATATATATATATATATATATATATATATATATATATATAAACACCCTTGAAATTATCAAAGCAGTCCCTGACCTTCCCACATACAATAATGCAGAGATCTTAACCACCAAAATTAAAATTAACATCAGGAAACCTATCAATATTGTCTGTGGATACATTCCCCCAGGTTCCCAATGGACTATCTAACTCTAATCCCCATGAAACTATTATTCTAGGGGATTGTAACATAGGCTGGAACCTATGTTCCTCACAAAACCCTTCTAATAACCAAAAATACTTAAAGCCAACAGGTATCCTGGCTTAAATGACATGGTTTATTTGAAACCCTTTTTAAAGCTTAGGGCAGCTAAACTTTGAATGTGGTGTTTAGGTTTTAATGCTTTTATGGGACTATCCAGTAGATGGTGGTGTTTGGCGACTTTTAACATTGTTTTAATACTGTTTTAACACAGTTTTACATGATAATTTAAAGTATTTTTTAGGTTCATAGGTTCATACTAGGCTATTTGCCCTGGGGCAATTATAAGCCTAGCCCGATTCTGTGAGGCTTACGCCACCCCTTGATTTGAGTATACTGTGCCCTTTTTAAGGTTTAGTTTACTGTGCCTCTGTCTAATAGTGACATGGGAGTAATCCCTGGGACAAACCTACGATCCCCCATCCACTTATCGAGATTCTTCTTGAAGAGATTCAGTGAGGTGCTCTGCCTCACATGAACTGGAATTCTATTCCAGAGCGAAGGGAGCCTCTGGGTTATGAACCTGTCCCTCCAGCAAGTTCTATTTATTTCTGTGCTGAGGTTCAAGTCCCTCGAGCGTGTGGCTCTAAGGGATTTAGATTTACTGAGGTGGAGCATGTCCATTAATTCTGGATTTGACATAGCTTTGTATGTCAGGCATAGATCGCCTCGAAGTAGGCAGTATGCAACTGAGAAGAGCTGGAGTTTTTTTAACCGAGCAGCATATGGCATCTGTTTGAGACCCTTGATCCTCTTGGTGAGATACTTTTGGGGTCTTTCTAATTGCTGCAGGTGTCGGGTAAGGTACATCCCAAAAGGGGCATTGTATTCTATGATGGGCCTGATGAGGGATGAATAAAGGGGCACGATTACCTCTCTTGATCTAGATGTGAAACCCTTCGTGATGAGGTGGGCTATGTAGAAGGTCTTTCTAACCACTTTGTCAATGTAGTTTTCAAAGGAGAGATTGCTATCAACTTGGGTCCCCAGGTCCCTAATAACTTTCTCTGTACTTAATGGGATTCCACCTATGTGGTAATTTGTGGGCACATCGTTTTTGCCAAAGGGTATGACTATACATTTTTTGGCATTTAGCTTTAAACCATGGCACTGGCACCAGTTATCTGTCTCTGTGAGACCTTTATGAAGGATGTTTGTGTCAGCTGGAGAATTGATTATGGCGCCCAGTTTTCAGTCGTCTGCAAACTTGGTGAGCCAAAGTCCTCCCATGTTTGCTTGTACCTCGGAAAAGTATATACCGAACAAGAGTGGTCCCAGGACAGAACCCTGTGGGATGCCACTTGTGAACGGTTTCGAGTCTGACATGGCTCCAGCAACTCTCACTCTGTGGGTTCTGTCTTTGAGCCAGTTTGCGACCCATCTTGTGACATAGGGGTTTATATTTAAGCTTGATAGCTTATCTATGATGCCCGAGTGGGGTATTGTGTCAAATGCCTTTGCAAGGTCCAGATAGGCTGTGTGGACTACCTTCCCTTCATCTATGGCTTTGGTGACTGTTTCAAAGAAGTCAACCAGGTTCAAAAGGCAGGATCTGCCCATGACAAAGCCGAACTGGGTAGGATCTAGTGTCTGTAGGTCCCCAATGTCTTTGTTTATGAGCTCCATGATGATCCTCTCCATAGCCTTGCAGACTAAGCTAGTCAGGCTTATGGGGCGATAGTTTCCAGGGTCCGTAGAGGCTCCACCTTTGTGGAGTTGGACCACTGTTGCTGTACGCCATTCTGTGGGCACATATCCTGTAGTGAGGCTGAGATTGTATAGCTGTTTTATTTGAGGGATTAGTTCCTCTTGTAGTTCATGTAGGACTCAAACTGGGACACCATCTGGTCCCATGGAAGCAGTGTTTTTTGCTTTGGAGAGGGCAGCCTTCACCTGAGCATCTGAGATGTTTGGGAGGCAGCCCTCTGCAGGGATAGATACTTGCTCTTTTGGGGTGGAGAAGTTTGCGCTGAACCTGTCTGCCAGGATATTGGCGATGTCTGTGGGTTCAGTGTATTTTTTGTCATTTAGAATCAACTCAGAACAAGTCTGGGAGTTGCATCCCAGGTTTCTAACATAACTGAAAAAGCCTTATGATTGTCTTTGGTGTCCTGTGCAATTTTTCTCTCGAAGCTGGCCTTGGAGGATTTTATGAGGGATCGTAATTTTTTGCTAGTACTGATCAGAGATGCCTTCCCTATTAGGGACTTTGCTCTATCATGTAGTAGCTTCCTCCTTCTGTTGTACAGTTTATTTATGGCAGGGGTCCACCAGACTGGACGCCTGCCTTTGGATGACTGGGTCTTGGTTTTGTTTGGGATAGCATGATCCATGCATTCCAGGAGATGTCCGTAGAATGCATTTATATAGGATTCTGCAGTTTGGGCTGTAGTTTCCACTGGCCCTGGGGCCTTGAAGGATTTCACTTTGGTTTTGAGAAGTGAGAAGTTCACTTTTGAGAAGTTTTTCACTGTGGTTTTCTGGGCTGGGGGTGGGGTCGGAATGTGGACATCCAGTGAAATTAATTTATGGTCTGATCTTACCAATGAAGGATATACTTCTGGTGTGGAGCATAGAGTCCCCATGTTGGTAATGATCAGGTCTAGTATGTTTTCCCCTCTTGTGGGAGTGGTGACTACTTGTTCCATAGCATTTGAGTTTATAATTTCCAGGAATCTTTGGGCTAAGGTGCTGGGGCTTGAGTAGTGCTCCCAGTCAATGTTTGGGTAGTTAAAGTCACCCAATATAATGGTGTTCGGAGAGATCTTCATGTTCTCCAATGTTTTCAGGAAAGCCGAATGAGATTCCTGACTTTGAGATGGTGGTCTGTAGGATGCTATAAACTGAAAAGCAGTCTTGCCCACTGTTAGTTGCACATGGATGGTCTCCGATGCCGTGCAATGCCACTAACCTGGAGGTGTGGATATCCTTGATAAATATGGAAACTCCCCCTCCTTTTGTGGTTCGGTCCGGGTTTTGGGGCCGAAAAGCATGATATGAGGTATAGCCTGGTAGTGCTGGGGTGCTCTCTGGAGCCTTAAACCAGGTTTCTGTCACTGCACAGATATCGATGTTCTCCATACTGAGGAGAGCTTCGAGTGCATGCATCTTGAGGTTAAGACTTCTGGCGTTTAGCAGCATTACCCTTAGTTTCTTGTTCCTTGTGCTGTCTATGGGGGTGGGTTTGACTTTTGAGCCTTGCCTAAAAAAGGCACTATGGGGGTGGCAAGAGCCTTTGCCAATATCCAAAAGCCCAGTGGTGTCAGGTGCAAGCAGTCCCTAGTGAAGCAACGTGGCTTGTCGAGCATGTCATCCCAGGCTGACAGACCCTGGATCCCCTTTGAATGACACCAAAATTTTAGCCAATTGTTAAAATCGATCATTTTGTCTTTGTACTGTGGCATCATTCTAGGTGAGGGTAAGATGCTGCTCAAGTTCAGGGTCATACCAGCCTGGGCTACATGATCAGAGAGCTCCTCTATGTCTCTTTTCATGTAGTCCAGGGAGGTACGTTTCAGGTCATTCACACCAGCATGTACAATGACTGAGTCATATTTGTATTTGCTTTGGAGTGACCTGAGTGCTTGCGTTATGTGTCGGATCCTAGCACCCGACAGGCAGCTCACCGTGACCTTCTCTTTATTCAGCCTGGTGAGTGGGACGTCAGTGTGTCTGACAATAGAGTCACCTATAACAAGAGTATCAGGTGTGTTATTCAGCCTTAAGGGCTGTGGCTGCTTGGCACACTGACTTTGTGGGTTATGTGTTGTGTGTGTTTTGTTTTGAGGTAGCATTTGCTTGGATGTCTGATTTGGAGATCTCTGTTGCTTAGGTAGATTTTTATTTAGGGCCTCCGAGTATGTTTTTGTGTATTTATGTGTTTGGTTCGCTGATGTGGTGGGACTATGTGATACTGGAATTGTGTTGTGTGAGGTTACCTTCTCCTCCTGACTGGTTACACCAGTTTTGAGATGAGAGAGCTCAGCCTCCAGTTTGGCTAAATAGTTGCATCTCTCACATATATTTGAACCTGTTTGGATGAGGAGAGGGTTGTCCATGTACATGAGACAGTTGTAACATTGCCTCAAAATTCCCAGATTCACCAGCTGGACTGGAGAGGAAACCATTGACTGACCTTTGGACATGCTAGAGTAATAGGGAAACTGAATTTAAGACAGACCAATAGAGGACAGGGTAATCGTAGAGAGTATAAGAGTAAGTAGTGCTTATGGTTTAATAGTGCTAACTTGTAGGATTACTTAATTGGACCAGTGAAGGGCCTTAGAATGAGAATATGGTGTTTAAATTGAGAGATAGAGCAGTTCTAAGGGAAAAAGTCAAGCGCAGACTTTGTGGAGCCAGGAATAGTTTAAACCCAATTAGGCGGCGCTGCCCGTTGTTGCGCTATAATCAAAAACGTGCAAAACCGCGCAAAAGAGGGTTTTAAGAGAGGAAGATGAAGGAGTTTTGGAATTGACCCAAAATGGCCAATAAAACTACAGTTTCAAGTCAGTAACCACTCCCACAGGGGCAGGCAGGCTGCTCAATGTTTTTCACTGCCACTGATCAACAGAGAGACTTTCCTTTAGCCCAAGTAAAAAATGGCCTCACAGAAACTTACAAACAGTTCAAGAACAGCAAGCCTGTAACTGAACTTTTTTAAATCTCAGAAAAGTGGGAAAAAAATCAAGATTTTTTTTTTTTTTTTTTTGTTTTTCAGAGATAACAGAGGTTCACAAGTATCAACAAGTTATAACAGTGCAGTAAATGACCCCACACAAGAGTGCTAGGCAAAAGACAGATAAAATGCAAGTTTTGAGAAAAAAACGATTTTAAAAATAAGTGCAAACAGGAAATTCAGTAAACAACTCTAGGTTGTGCTCTAAATACAGTTACTAATGCAGAAATCAAATTTAACAAGCCAGAAAATGCTCAAAATAGGCGGCTATGCATAAAAACTTAGCAAATAAACAGAGGAAAAATACTTAAAGTCTCAAAAGTGGCTCCTTTCTTCTCTCAGCATTTTCTCCTCTTGGTGGGTGCTTCACCAACAGTCAACAAGCCTGAAAAGACACCAAAACCACGAGGCAACCAGGTTTTAAGAGAGGAAGATGAAGGAGTTTTGGAATTGACCCAAAATGGCCAATAAAACTACAGTTTCAAGTCAGTAACCACTCCCACAGGGGCAGGCAGGCTGCTCAATGTTTTTCACTGCCACTGATAAACAGAGAGACTTTCCTTTAGCCCAAGCACAAAATGACCTCACAGAAACTTACAAACAGTTCAAGAACAGCAAGCCTGTAACTGAACTTTTTTAAATCTCAGAAAAGTGGGAAAAAAAATCAAGATTTTTTTTTGGGTTTTTTTGTTTTTTCAGAGATAGCAGAGGTTCACAAGTATCAACAAGTTATAACAGTGCAGTAAATGACCCCACAAAAGAGTGCTAGGCCAAAGACAGATACAATGCAAGTTTTGAGAAAAAACGATTTTAAAAATAAGTGCAAACAGGAATTTCAGTAAACAGCTCTAAGTTGTGCTCTAAATACAGTTACTAATGCAGAAACCAAAGTTAACAAGCCAGAAAATGCTCAAAATAGGTGGCTATGCAGAAAAACTTAGCAAATAGATGAAAAATACTTAAAGTCTCAAAAGTGGCTCCGTTCTTCTCTCAGTGTTTTCTCCTCTTGGTGGGTGCTTCACCAACAGCCAACAAGCCTGAAATACATTTATTACACATTTATATTCACTTGTATTCAGTGTCTATTGTTCTATATGATATGTACTCGTTATGTGACGTATGCTTGTCACTTCAATGAATTTTAGAAGGGGTTTTCATTTACAGCAGTTCATCTTCATGTATTCAGTATTGTTATACTGTGTTTTTAAATGTGAATAGATGGTTAATTGATTAATTGGGGATTGTTGGATTTGTAAAAAAGGGGTTGTAGAAGTTGGTATGCTCATCTGAAGAAGTTACATTGACAAAAACGCGGTGATTCAGTTAAAGCATTCTGGATATGTTTTACTTTAACTTTACAGTGTGTGCTCAATAAAGTGGTGGATTATATTCTGGTGAACCTTCCAGCGCCTCATTTTTGGTTATTGGTATGTTTTTTGGCACTTTTTCCACATTTTTCATTTATCTATATAGGTTCTCCCAACGAATAAAATCTCCTACTAGACTCAACAAAAATAATAACAAAGGAAGTGTCCTACCCTGGATACTCGCTAACCAACACCCTCATAATGACATCTCGGCAACCCTCCCAGATCACTGAAGTGATCACCTCCCCATCTTTATCATAAAAACCAAAACTAATAAAATCCATCAACCCATTTATCAGGCAATCAGGAATAAGAAAGAATTTCAATCCTTACAGTTTCCAGTCTGATCTGATTCATTGTAATTGGTCTATACTCTGCCATTTGGCATTAGATGAAGCCGTAAACAACTTTAACTCCACCTTTCTCTCCATCCTAGACTCACATGCACCCCCATGTACTTCCAGAGCTAAACCTAAACCAGCACCTTGGCTTACTAAAAGTACCAAAATAAAAATTTCAGAAAGAAACTCAGCCTGGTCCTAATGGAGAACCACCAAGTCTGTAACAGACCAGCTCAACTACAGGCAACATATAAATGACACAAAAAGATCTATTTTAAAAGACAAAAGAGATTACTTCCATAACCTACTAACCAAGCATCAAAATCAACCACAAACGTTTTGGGCAGGTATAAATAAAATATTAAGACCTGGCAAAGTTACCACACCAAGCTCCTCTTCTCTGGCAGTAACTAACACTGGTAATCTACCAGATACTTTCAATAAATTTATTACTGATACCATACTCACCCTAGCCAAACTGCAAACAGACACCTCTATTGATGGTCTGGAACTAAATGTCACCAATGACAAGGTTACCCTTAACTTACAACCTGTCCCCACCAGTTAGATTAGAAAACACTTGACTAAACTTAAACCAACTTCCCTGGCTGCTGACCAGCTCCCAGCCGAATACTTACAATTGGAAGCTGATGTCATTGCTATCCCTATCTCAATCCTAATAAATAGGACAATCACAGAAGGCATCATTCCCAGCATCTGGAAGGTATCACATGTCATACCTCTCCATAAAGGTGGAAACTCTTTAGAGCTACCCAATAATAGGCCCATAGCCATCCTCTCACCATTATCCAAAATTATGGAAAAGTGTTTTCATGGCCAACTTATGCTCTACCTAATCCAGAACAAACTTCTCACAAACTCACATTGCTTTAGACCCTATCATACCACCACAACAGCATTGCTATCATTCACAGACTCCATCAACCAGAATAGGAACAATGGCAAAATCTCATTGGCTCTCTTTGTAGACCTTTCTAAAGCTTTCGATATGGTCAATCATAACAAGCTAATACTCTCTCGTTGTAAACTTTCCCTACATAACCAAACTATCAACTGGTTTCAACATTACCTTCAAGGTAGAATTCAGGCAGTGATCTGGCAAAACAGACTCTCCACCCTTCTACCTGTTTCATTAAGAGTTCCACAAGGCTCCATATTAGGTCCTCTACTATTCTCAATCTTTGTAAATGATCTACAGACAGCCACCCCTGAAGCTACCTGTATACAATACGCAGAGAACTCTACTTTGGTGTGCTCAGCCAACTTCCTACCTGAACTCCAGTCCAAAACCCAGAAAACATTTAACTTAGTCAAAAACTGGTTCTCTAGCAGATATCTACTACTAAATACTAATAAAACCAAGCTACTGCTGTTCTCTCCAACCTGCCATTCCCCTCAGATCACCTTCAGAATCACATCCAACAACTGTACCATAATATCCCCGGATAGCCACACCAAACTACTTGGGGTACTAATTGACAACAATCTAAAATTCGACCTACATGTTAACCAAATAATCAAAAACACCAATAAAAAACTGGGCTTACTCTACAGAAACAAAGTCTTCATAACCCCTTTGGCCAGAACCAACACAGCACGCACCCACCCACCTACTCTCCACTCTCCTATATGCCTCCCCCATTCTCACTAACCGCTCAAAAACTGAACTAAATAAATTGTCTGCTACAACCATATCACTAGATTCACTGCAGGGACTACCTATCGCACACATCACTGTCAAAATCTAAAACTACTAAAATGGCTCGAGTTCCCCAACCTACTTCTCTATAATCAGCTTAAAATAGCTCATAGAATACTTAAGCAACCAGACAGAGTTCCGGGAATACAACCCTTAATTATCCCTCACACCAGTACCAGACCACTGAGATCTAATGATAAATTAATGTTAAAGACCTCTAAATCCAGCAATCACACTGGTGACTCAGTATTCTCCAACTACATAGTAAAAACTTGGAACTTGCTCCCCCCTCTCAAATGAAATTTAAAATTGCAGCAAAAATTATTTCACCAACCACTGGATATGTACCTGCTCTAGCCCAGGATAATCTCCCTCAGTCTACCTCTCTAATTTGCTCCTCATTTTATATATTTTCTCATCCTCATTTCTACTGGCGTTTCTACCCAGATAGTATACTGCACCCTATTCCTTACTACCTAAACTAACTCAAATAATTTTCTCCCAGCTTATTATCTCCTGTAATCTTTGTATGTATGCATTGTTATCTGAACTGTTGGCATTATACTTTTATTTGTTAAATTAATCTTGTATTTCTGGAGCTTTTCTCTCCGCACCTCCCCTGAAAATGGATATGTATCTATATAGACTTTCCCGGTTAACAAATGTAAAATAAAAAAATAATAAATAAATAAAATAAGATGTTAATAAGATTTATCCAATAACCTATGATAAACATTTTAAGTTGCTAATGGAAAGACAGACTTCATAGCCCTTCAAGCCTCTTAGTAAAGATGTGTTGTACCCTTTCAATCTGACAAACACTTCATATTTATAAAACAAAGAATATACTGGGCTGCTATAATCACTTTAAAGAATTTCACTTTCCTAAGTTTAAAGAATCTGAATATGCAGTCAAGAAGTTAGATGCTTTACCATCCCATCCTGTTGATGTGAAATCCAAATACGCTTTTGATCCAAGATGATGCCTAGGTTCCTAAACTCCTTAGTTTTCTGTAACACAATGTCCATGATATTATCGGAGGCATTTACTTTTGTGCTCTTGAATGTCCGGCATTTGCGTTTGCTGCTAATGAAGCCTACATATTAAATCTGTCATGCCATTGACAAAGACCCAGTCATCAACATTAGTGTATTTCAACTATAATCGTATCAGCCAGTCTGTCATAATTCAAATGACCAATCACTGTTGATGTAGTCATCATGTGTGTTTCAGATAGTGCAACTTGCAATACACTACTATGTGCTGCACTGTACATGGATAGTTCTAAAGACCACCATGTTGGGTTTATGATGGCAACACCTAATCCTGGGCTGATGTTTCTGAAACAGACAGCAGCCTGCAAATGCAGTACAGCTACTTTTTGATCTTTCTGCTATCAGAAATGCTTGAATTTTATGTCTATTCAAAATACTCACTAGCTATAAAAGAATAAGCACACTGAATTAAAATACATACATCAGTACATATATTTAATGTTCTGTTACATTGCTGCAGCTGTCAGACATATAGAAATAAAAATAAAGAATCGTTCATCAGGTAATATTCAGGATAGGGCTCACAATAGGAAAGAGCAGACAGTAACTGTTCCCTTGACAGCACTCATTTGTTGTTATAAAACCAGTCATATCATGTTCTCAGCAACTGCATTTAAGAAATCCATGACATGAATGCAACTGCAATAAACTAGCACAATATGAAAAATACCAAAAATGTAAACAAAAGCAGAAACAGTGCCAAAACCACTAGTAATGAATAAAGCAAATAATGCTTGCACCACGGTCTCGGACAAACCTTTATTATAATAAAAAAATAAAACAACACACACAGATTGAGTGCTTTCCTCCCTTACACGGGGGATTTTATCAGAATCCCTGTGTAAGGGACGAAAGCACTCAATCTGTGTGTGTTCTTTTTTTATTTTTTTTTATTATAATAAATGTTTTTTTGAGACCATGGTGCAAGCAGTGTTTGCTTTATTCAATATGAAAAATACACAGGAGATGAGCAATCCTGTTTTCAAGGATTAAAGTTATTGTGATGATGTCCAAACACCTACATGACAAAGATCCCACACATATTAAAGAACTGTTGGTTTGTTACTGGCATTCATAGCTACACCACTCACCTGCCCCTGGGTTGGTGACTATCTCCAGGTTTAGCCTTTCATGCTCAAGACTTGCAGAATTAACTGCTTTGATATACGACCATGATCACACACACACACACACACACACACACACACACACACACACGCACGCACGCACGCACACACACACACACACACACACACACACACACACACACACACACACACACACTTTGTACTTCTCACAGAATTCAAACTAGACAGGAAATGAACTGGTGAACTAACTGCTATAAAGCACCAGGTATTCTTTCAATACTGTACCGACCTTTACTCTTGAAGAACAACCCACACTTGCTCATTACAGTCACTACAGAGCAGCTGAATTTGAACAACAGTTGTAACCAGTTATGACGATGTGAGGTATTGTCAGCTATGCCAGGAGAAGTAGAGCAGTTGATGTGTAACATATGTCAGCACAGCTAGCTGGAATTTTGTAAAGAATTATGTGTCATTTGCATATCAAACTGATTTGTACAGATGCTTGTGTTGAAAATATATTTGTAAAGCTGCTTGTGTTAAAAATGTACCAATAGTGGATCCTGACTATACTGAAACTGATTAAATGTATATGTTTCAACAGAGGATACTGGAAGAGAAGAGGTTTATCTCAATCTAGCTAACTTTGAAAAATAGTAAGACATAAAATTCCTTAATTTAGGCCATAAAGATTGCATCTTACAGTTCTGATTGCAGCCAGGGAATACATATCTGTGGCAGATAATGGTTTATTATCTCGCGTAGGAAGAGTTGAAGTATTTTATGGTTTTATAGCTTCCAGATTCTATAACAAATCTCAGCAAAGCTCCATCTGTCTGTATTGTAACACATGTGATACATTTTGGATCAATTTCTAGCAATGGGGGTAGCATGAGCACCAGAAGTCAGATGACCAGATGTATGTGATGTCATTGTGTAATCCAGGACAAAAATTCTGTTTTAATACCAGATCAGAGAGAAGTCTCAGAGCAGTCTGTTTTTGGAACCTGTCAAAGGACCCCTAACCTATTACAACTTGCCTTGCTCTAGTAAGTGACCAGGGAATAGTAATTCTTTAGTCTGTCAGGAAAATATAGTGAGATTAGTTAAGTACTTTTTTTCTGTATCTGTGTGAATCTATTCATCTGTGTTATTTTAATATTGCCTGTGATTGAAACTCTGGTGTTTTTCATAAAGAGATATTTAGTATTTTCATGTTCGTTTATTATTTATTATTAAATATATTTAAACATTTCATTGTGGATGGTTCTTTAGAGAATATTTTAAACTTTGAGAGAACTTACATTAGTTTGCTGACACTGTGGTCACTCCTGAAATCCTTACTGCATTGGCCAAGCAATATTATTTGTATTAATATTAATTTCACTCAGTATAATTGGGTAACCTTGTAAGACCTTTAACGTAGCTGGCTTTGGAGTGTTTGGCGGCAGTGCAAATACCTTAGAGAAGGGGGCATAGCTAGTAAATTTGTGCTAGCTTTTCCCAGGTGTGTGTGTGTGTGTGTGTGTGTGTGTGTGTGTGTGTGTGTGTGTGTGTGTGTGTGTGTGTGTGTGTGTGTGTGTGTGTGTGTGTGTGTGTGTGTGTGTGTGTGTGTGTGTGTGTGTGTGTGTGTGTGTGTGTGTGTGTGTGTGTGTGTGTGTGTCTCTCTGTAGGTGTGTAAAACTCAAATCTCAAAGAGTGTGTGTGCATCAGCTGCTTGGACCAGGGACTCAAAGCACTGGTTTAACAGAGAGAGGTTGGAGGGCTTGGCTTGGACACTCAGCTGAGGATTCATCTTTATAGTTGTGCTAGTGGGTAGTCTTATTGGAGAGAGAGGAAAAAACAGCCCCCGGACTGAGTGTGCCCCTCTGTGCCCTTAAGGGAAATTGTGCTAGATGCAGAGAGCTGCTTCTGGAAATATTGGGTGCATGAAAGTCCCTCTCCAATGTCAGTAGTGAGGATTTAGGCTCCTTGACTACTGGCTCCAAGGGCAGATTGAGCATACTGTAATATAGATAACATCCAACCTTAATGTACTGTCCTAAATTAATATTTTTGGGGCTTTCTGTATATTTCCTGGAGAACAAATCATGACAATGAATCTTACCAAAAGAAAACATTACTACAGACAGCTACCATACTCTATATGGCAGTAGGTCCTTTTGTAAACTTTTCATCCCTTGGTTCCTAATAACATTCAATACATCAAATTTTATTCCTAATACCAATATTTTCTTTATTCCAAATCAAATTGCCTTATACTTCTCCTGTCAACATAATCCCTTACTTTTTTTCAATATTTAGTGCAATCCCCATTTCTTGTAAATTATTATTTATACACAAAATAACTTATGCCATCATTTTACTGTTTTTGGTCATCAGAAAAATACTATCTGCATAAGATAAAATGACAGGATATTCAATAATATTACTCTGTGTTTACTGCGGTTTTCTCATTTTCTTTTTTTTTTAACTAGCCAATTCATTACTATCACAAATAAAATACTACTCATCCGGCATCCTTGTTTAACCCCCCCCCATTCCTTTATATTACTTCACGTAACCAACCATTTGTCAAAAATTTTATTTTGATATTCCTACTTTAATAACTTTCTGAATTTGTTTACTAAAATTATATCCTTCCATTATTTTCTATTAAATATCATGATCTGTTGTACCAAATGCTTTATTTATATCTCCTACCAATAATTTTGATTCACTACTTTCTTTTTGTAATATCATCTATTACTTCTTTAGCAATCATTAATAATTTCTGATATACATTTCCTTTAACCTCATAAATATTATCTTCTAATACCTTATCTGTCTTATTCTCTACTCTTATTCGTATTATTTTCATAACTATCTTATAATCAGTATAATTAAACACAAATGATCTCCAGTTATCCGTTTCATCCCATATTCCTTTCTTCTGAATAAACCTCATAATTCCACTACATATCTGTGTATAACAAATACCATCATTTAGCCATTTATTAAATACACATACTAAGATTTCTTTTTGCCGCTTCTCAATATTCTTACACATTAATGATGTATACCGTCTAAACCAGATGCAGAATTAAGATGTACTTTCTTTATCACCAGATCTAGTTCCATTAGTGTGATATGTTTATTGAACTCTTTATTTGCTTCCTTTATAAATTTCTTAACTTTCCATTCATTTTCACTTGTGCAACTCTTTTTTCTTTGCCATCTCTTTAACATACTGTACCACAATTTGTATAATACTTTCTTGTTCTTTTTTCCACCTTGCCCTTTTAATATTTTTACTTTTCTCATGATACTTTCTTCTTTTACCATTTTATTTAAATATGGAGATACTTCTTCTTTTTCCTTGCAAAAATATCTTTTTTATACAGCAACCTCTTAATTTTGTCTTGACTTCTTTTATATATTTCTTCTTTTCTATAATATACTTTTTCATTTCTCTCTAAACTTTCTATTATCTTAATCTGAATTCCATATATTCTTTTTTTCTTTTTGTCTTATTCTATGTTCCCATTGTAAATAATTATTTTTATATTTCTCTTTTGGATTAACTGAAAAAAGTCTAAGACTATTTTTTATCTTCTTAACCTATATGAAATTAAGTATTTTTATCCATTTCCTTTCTTTTTCACTTTTAATCCTTGTCCTTGAAATTTCCTTTCATTCAATCTATTTCCAACAGATTTTATTTCTTTTTAACTACCATCCAATCAATATCTTCCCATCACTAAGTTCCAACTCAATTTCTGATTCATCTTTCTCTTTTTCCTTTTAGTCCTTACCTGCCATTTGTATATCATTATTCATCTTTTCTACAAAATTGTTTTGTTGCTCTTCCTGTGGTATTTGTTCCTTATTTTTTCACCCTCGATAACATTTTCTTGCATACATATTCACTTTTTTGGTCTTTCATACAGTCCACCCATAAATGTCCTGTCTATGTTTATAGCATTTAATTTCACATTTTTTGCATCATGTCCAAACTTCCCACATGCAAAACATTTCTTTCTTTACTCACAAAATGCACCTCTCCAAAAAAAAATGTGTTTCAGTTGTTCCCAATACATTACAACAGCTCTGTTTCCTTCAGCATTATTTATGCTAGGAATATGTGCAATTTATCATTTTCTATTTTCAAAATAACATTACTATCTCACCCCCAGTCCAAAGTCCTCTTTTATCTATTACTTTTGAAATGACTTTAACATCTTTACAAAGTTCTTTAATATCTTTTACAGAGTCTCTTTCTGCTTCTGTTCAAAACTGTGTATGCACTTTATTTTGGGTTTCACAATAAAAACTCTTAATGATATAATTATTCCATGGGTACATGTCTTTTCTTATACCATACTCCCCCAAAAGAGACTCTAATCCTTTAGTGGTCTCAAAAATGTCACAAAATGTCACTGTTTTATGAAAATAAATGATCTTACCTCTTGTGCCTTGGTTCCTTAAGGCATAATCACCGTGACCAATATTTCATACCTGTCCATTTCTTTCTCTTCCATATTCTGTATACGTACAACATACTTCTCGTTTCTTTTTCTTACATCTTACTGTCTCTTTTGGTTCTCTCTTCACTCTTACTGGGTCTGCAAACATTTTATTATGTATATTCTTCACCTCCTCCTTTTGGATCTTATCCATAATCTTTTCCAAAATTAATTTTTTCCATTCTTTAACTCATTCTTTTCTATCAAGTCCATCAATAAAGCCTACTGCAACCCTCCCAAATGGAGGACTGTTATGACAACTTTTTCTTGTGACTGTTCCTCTCCTCTTGAACTATCAAACAAATTCCTTTGGAATAGCTGCTTCATATATTCACAACTAGATCAACATTTTCTTTCTTTTTAAATACATACCCCAATCTCTCTTCAAGTAATACAAAAGAGTTAGCATTCAACTCATCTCCTGTCTCACTGCCACTGTGCTGAGAAAGGAACACGTGCATGTACTCATCAAAAGTACGGACTGGACTGCCAGTGCTGTAATGAGTAGGGGACGTTCCTTGATGCCTTGGCCAAATTTCCCCTAGTAGTATAAATACTACTTTGGTTCTCCCTTGAAAAAAGAGTCTAGTAGCCTAGTGGGACTAACCTGGTCAACAAAGGATTGATATAGATATGGCTAGATAAAGATGCACACACACACACACACACACACACACACACACACACACACACACACACACACACACACACACACACACACACAAACCATGTCCTGCACCTAACCCTACACATTAATTTACAAGAACCTCTTTCTATAACAGTACCAGTTCTCAGGGTACTTGTTCACACAGACACACACATGCATGCTACAGTAAGCACTTACAACACTACATAAATCCCCAAATGTCATTCTCCTTTAACACTAACTTGCAAACTATTACACACATACTTCACATTGTTGTTGTTCCTTTGTTAGAAACTCTGGCCTTCAATGAGGTCTATGACTAGGCAGGAAACCCTTTACCATCCCCCAGCTGAAGGCATGTCAATCACCACTATTCAATCTCCTTGTTTTCTTCTTGGCCCTCTAGTATATAATTTACTCATCAAATTTAGGTTGCCAGCATCACAGCCAAGGTTTCTCCCCTCAATGTCAACTGGCTAGTTCTACCAAGTGACTGAGGATGTCTTTGCATTTGCTATAAAACTCTCAGGTACCATGTCAACCAGGCTAAAATCAGCAGTGCAAGCTTACTTATTTTTTTTATCAGCAGAAGCAGAAAAAAATATAAGAGGTCTTGTTTAAACAGAACAGTAATATGTTAAATATACTTTTATGAACTGCAAATGTAACCTCACAGCCAGTAAAAAAATTATAGTTTGACAAAAGAGCCATATATGTAACTGAGATCACAAAATCAAGTCCAGATGTGAAGACAACCTGCTCTTGGTATACACAGTGAGAAAAGGAGTCATATTTCCAGTTCAGCACGGCATCTGCCTGGTTCAGAGACTTCAAGGAGGTAGTCATTTAAATCACTTGTTACTCAGGATTTTCATCAAAAGATAGAAACTGAATACAGCCCCAATTATGGCCCAGCCAAGCCGGGTTTGATTAGCTGCTCAGATGACTGGTGGAAAGGCAGGGAGGAATGGCCATGCTCTCCTTGGGGGGAGGGTGCTCACTGGTGATGCTCCTTCAAGGGAAGCATGGTCTAAAGAGGAAAGTTGCCATCAGATATGACCAATGAGCATGGGTTGGAGGGACATGCAAACTGGGTAAGGCATATAATACAACAAAAACAAAAAACAGTGAATAGAAACACAGAGCTATAAGCCCACATGATGCCATTGATCCCCATCAACAGTGGAGTAAATCCAGGGGGTAGGGGGGTGGCTGTACACCCAGTACACCTGACATGGATGTGGAACATTTGGGGCTGGTAATAATGATGGCCAAGGGAACCAAAGAAAGTTAGAAACTGAGTAGTGATGGTTATCTGGGGAGGGAGCCATTACACTGAATGACCAACAGACCCCTGTGTGTCAACAGCTGAAAGGGACAGGTCAGTCCCGAAAGAGTATAAGATGTGCCCAGAAAAGCAGATCCAGTTATATTTTTTCTTATATATAATCTTTTGCCCCTCTCACAAGGCCTGTTTTGTTATTTTAGAGGTATTCATATTTTTCTGTCACTGGATTTTTAAGTATTTATTCAACTAAAGGCCTGAATTTTTTTAACCTTCCAGCTCAAATTGTAAACAGATACATTTTTAGAAGTGATATTTAGGCCTTCCTCAAATGAGGCTTTAATATCAATAAAAGCAATACTGCTTGAATGGCTGATACTTCATGTTAGGGCTCAGTACACAAATCCAATGTGTAATTTTTAGAAAAAGGTTCATTCACATACTAACAACCTAACATCTTCAATCATATGATTACTTTAGTCACTAACCTCTTTTAAGCATACTTAATGAGTCCAATATCCATAAATAAATAGGAATAATTTAATAATTAATGAAAGAAGAACTGCACTCAGCTGTGCTAAGTGTTTACATTAACAACGTATTTGAGGTGTTTACTTTATAAAGGTAAAACTCACATTTAAGATCAGTAGTCATTTCAAATCACAAAGATGCCGACATCTATTCTTGTCTCACTTTTTTAGGCAGCTGTTACTTAATTTGGTCTGGCACCTAGGATTTTGTATTAATATTCTTGTCAGTTTTAAAATATATCAGACAACAGCTATATGTAATAATGGACCATATTATCAACTCATCCTTGCCTTTACTAAACCAACTTCAAAAATATATATATATATATATATATATATATATATATATATATATATATATATATATATATATATAGATATATATATATATATATATATATATATATATGTATATATATATATATATATATATATACTCTGCCTTTTTTCCTGTCACATTCTATCTCTCTCGTCTCAGCAGTTAACTTTGCATATATTTATGTCATTATCTGACCTCAGCTCGATCATTTTCATAACATCTCATTTATTTTGCCGTATTTTTTAGTACAGCAGGTCCCATTTTCACGAGAAATACAACATCTCTGTGAGACATGTTTTCTCATTGATGCTTACAAATTCACTTAGGGATTTTGATCCTGTAACACTGCCAAACCTTGCAGAAGCTGGATCACAGAGCTGTAAAGCAGGGATGTCACAGTGCTATTCCAAACCTATTTCTTATTCCATAATCTGCTTTAATACATAATCTTTCTGATGTTTATTTCCTATATATGTCTCCTTCTGTGTAATCCTGCCGATGCAGAAAAATCACATTTTCAATTTAGCACACACAGTTTCTTGCGTGCCTTTTCACATTCCAAAGTCTTATAAAACCAGCTTTGTAATATACGGCATTATGTAATTGTAAATTCTCTTTTAGTTGAGGAAGGGATCCTCTCATTAGAATTTAATGCAGTAACTCCTCTAGGGTTGAAGAAAGCACACCATCACCGTCCATTCTATGAGAAATCAATTGTACAGATAGTGTTGAGGCAGTCTCCCAAGTGTTAGCCATGATTTAAAAATTTAAAAGTTGTGTATCTCAAGATGTATGTAAAATATTTTGTTTTCTTTATTCGGGGCATAGTATACTTTGATGTATCTGACTAAATACATAAACATTATTGAAACTGAAGATGAAAGAATGAAGTCATGTACCTTATTTTTGACATATAGGTGCAAAGTGTTGTGGAGAAGAATGTTTTTGCTATGCTACATTCTTACAATCTATAAACAGGGGTAAATTAAACAGATAACAACTTAGATGCAAATGGAAAGTGAAATCCAGCAGATAAGCAATTCATTTTAATGCAGGTAGGTTTCAGTATTTATGCGATGAGCCTTCTGAGCACAAGATTATTACAATGAAACCAAAGCAATAACAAACAATTATATGTAAGTCATTGTAGTAATAGGCAGATATTCTTTGAATCACTTTGAAACATCTATACCAGTTAGATACTTTACATAAATTATATTTGCATGGGAGCTGTTGCAAAGGATGCAAATGGTTTGCATCTAGTGTAATCATAATGACAGAATATTATCAGGAAGGAATGCATACTTTGTATTCTGTTTTCAGCAAATCTGAATTAGTATGCATTCCACACATTTTTTATGGTTGCACAGTGCTACCGAGTGAAAAGTCTCTTTTGGAAAGAACAGTTCAACAATAACAAAGAAACACATGTAAGTTTACTCATGATGGGCAGTCATAGCACTGATACAACGCACCTGTTCATCTGAACATTTGAAGTTTGCATCCACTGCAAGGATGCAGTGTTTGTGGTATTTATTAATAAGGTACACCATGCTTCATGACAGTTTTTAAAACACTAGGAGTCCAACTCTGAACATAGATTACTGAAACTTTGGATGAAGCCATTTTTAGCATTTATTACTTGCCTCACTGAAGATGTTGTACAGCAGAAACAAGCAATATGTGTCTTGTGGGAATTCAATTTCTGATACTCAGTGTATCAGAATTAGACATCTAAAATGCATGCAGCTGAAGAAATTTTTATGGTGCCTCTTAATACGTAGATTTTAAAAGGCTGACAGACTGTAAACAAAAATAGTCCGCATGCATGATTTTGCTTTGCATGGAGCATATCAGGCTCACTATCATTTCAATTTTCATGGAAAACCCAAACAACTGCTGCAACTCAATAGCATGAAAAAGGAAAGAAATAAAAAAAGAAAAAAAGAAGAAAGAATGTCGACCCATTTGCTCACCATGAGGTTTCAGTCAAATGTTCATTCAATTACCTCTCCTCCACACGCATGCGTGCACGCACACACATCAGGAATGCACATGGTATACACATTCAGAACTATGGAGGCTGAAACAATGCCATTTCATGTATCTCTTTGCAGAAGGTTGTTTTAAATGCACGTCATTTTTCTATAGTCTCTCAAGAACCTTTAGTCACAGGTGCAGTATATTACAGTATTATTCAAAGCAGCGTTTAATTAATCTTGGCAAATGTCCCAATTTTGGAACTACTGAAAAGGCAGAAATGATCTGTGCATAAAAAAAAAATCAGACTATCTCACACTTTACTACCATATGATCTGATATAATTTGTTTGATAGATACTCATGCACACACAAATATATAGGTAGCCAGACAGATAAACACATACACTTAATCAGTCAACAGCTGGATAGATAGATAGATAGATAGATAGATAGATAGATAGATAGATAGATAGATAGATAGATAGATAGATAGATGGATGTATATATAAATAGATAACAGAAGCATTTCTGGAACTACCATGTTAATGTGATCAATCTTAAGGTATTTTCATAGCTTGTCAAGCACAGGTAATCTTTGACAGGCAAGTGAGTTCATCAATACTGAAGTCTCTATAAACTATGTTTAAAGAACATAAGCAAATTGCATATCAACGCAAATACTAATACAAAAAGAAGCAGAAGTTCATAAACAAGCCATCAAGAGATGCAAAGAATACTCAAATAGGTTTGCCTCCCAAAAATTTATTAAAAATAATGTACCAAAGTGCAAGGGTATCAGGTCACTGTTGCCGAAATCTAGAATGGACTTTGTGGAATGCAACATGGCTTTGCTGCAGCTGTAACAGACATACATGCAAAAATACATAACTAAATAAATAAATAAATGGATTGATTATTGTCATCCCCACTCGCAAGAAATCTTTCAGAATACATGTGGATTCAGGTGGAAGTGTGGGCCCTAGTTTTAGGATGAACCATATTCTGAATAACTATTTGAAGACCTTACTTGAAATGAGATGTCAAGTTGTTAGCACAAAGAAGCTAAGATGGGTTTCAGATATGGTTGAATTGAAGTAAATAAGTTCTTCAAGTGAAAAGGCTTGACTGCTTAGATGTTAAAAGACGTGGTATAGAAATGATATAGAGTACACTACAAAGAACTAAATGAAGGGAAAATGGAGACTGGGGATGTAACACAATAACATCCAGTCTAAATGTACTGGGCTTCATATCTGAAAGTGAAATGCCGCATCACTCATTTGGATAAATTGCTGAGGAAAAAATAATGGGTCATTTAAGTTTCATTTCATATATGTTATACAAATAGTGATATATCTAGTAATGGCAAAGCCAACTATATGACAAACAAGTATAAAGAACTGTCCCTGGGACAGAAAAGCATGGGTTGAATTAACACCGCATACAAAGAGATGGCAAAAAGGGGTATAGTAGCACAGTGGATAGCATTGTCGCCACACAGAAAAAAGCTCCCTGGTTCAATTCTCAACTGGGGTGCCTTTGTGCAGAGTCTGCATGTCTGCCTTGTGTTTATGTGGGTTTCCTTCTGGTTTCTTCCCACATTCCAAAGACGTGGATTGGACACTCTAAATTGGCTATAGGTGTGAATGTGTGTGCAAATGTGGTGTGGAAGAACTGCTGTGGCAGGGCTAGCCACCTGGAGGTGTAAACCTTGGTTCTAGATGGATGTCACTGTTGAAGTAACACCTCAATCCCATGTGGAAAAATGGGAAAAAGGGTTATGGCTGGATGGACAAAGAGAAGGCCTGGGAGGTATGGGCATAACTATCTGTAGTAGGATCAACATTTTCAGGGATTGATCCTGTAGATATAGCCATGTATAAAGACATGTATAGGAGTCCTCAGATGTGCACTCTGTTCCAAAAGCCTGAAAGCTGGTTGTGCAATTCTAGCCAAATAGTGCACCGTTATCTAACCATGGATAGACAGAGGTACATAAGAATGAACTATCACTGAGCTGGGCATAGCAGTGCTTGCATCTAAGCTGCTAGTGAATGGGAAAACGGTGCTGGGTACACACACACACGCACACACACACACACACACACACACACACACACACACACACACACACACACACACACACACACACACACACACACACACACACACACACAAAGAAATTGGGATAGGCTGCTGCTCTTGGCATACTGGGGCTGAGTTTTGTCCTCAGTGTCTCCATATCAAATGAGATTACAGAAGTAGGAGGGAGTAAGAATGAGTGAGGAGCTTAGACACATGTAGAAGCCCAAAGACACACACACACACAATATATATATGTGTATGTATATATATATATATATATATATATATATATATATATATATATATATATATATATATGGGTCTACTTTCATAGACCGAACGAACGAATCGCCGACACACATGTTCCCGACCCCAAACAACCGAAAACACACCACACCAACAACTCAACATACCGAACACCATAACACCGACACAAAAAACGCCAAGTACACATTGCACACAACAACATATCCACTAACCTTAACCTAAACCCTAACCCTAACGTCCGACACTACCGCATACTTACCCAACCCGCACCCTAACCCTAACTCACTTAACACACCCCTACACCTTAACACCGTCACTATCGCACACTCACCCTACCTGCACCCTAACCCTAACTCACTTAACCCACCCCTAAACCTCAACACAGTCACTACCGCACACTTACCCTACCTGCACCCTAACCCTAACTCACTTAACCCACCCTAAAACATTCAGCCCGTCACTATCGCACACTCACTCCACCCGCATTCTAACCCTGACACACTTAACACTACCCTACACTGCTCTACGTCACTTCCACACACTTACCTCACCGGAACCCTTAGTCCGACAGCACCGCACACTCACCTTTCCCACACCCTATCCTAATATCCCTCACTATCGTACACTTACCTGTCCGCTCCCCAATACTACATCTTTCACTTTCGCACACTTACCATATCGCGCTCACACTCTGCCGTTGTCGGTCTCTCAGCCGTCGGGATTTCGCGTTTTCGGTAACCTACCTGTTCGGTCGTTCCATCTCGGTCTTCTGGGTGTCGGTGACGTGGCGCTTCGGTCTATGAAAGTAGACCCATATATATATATATATATATATATATATATATATATATATATATCAGTAGCTCATACGCATATATCTGTAGCTCATACATATGCAGATACACAAACACACACACACAGACACACACACAAAAGCTAGGGATGCTTTACAGAACCATAAACCCTCTCACCAACCCAACTAAAACTACACCTGCCACTACTTATACCCTCCCATCAGTACTTTGCATTGCTCACATGCTTGCTAACCTGCAGGCATCACAAACATCAAAACTTGAACAATTATATAATAAAGAGGCTAAAGTTGTAGTCAATATCCCTTTCAAAACCCACCACTGTATAGTGCTAAAAACCCTAAACTGGTTAGAACTACGCCATCAACTATTATATACACAGCTTCTTACTACCTATAGAATTATCCAGCATACATCTGCTTGTTCAGCACTAAATGCTGTTCTGTAGAACTGTGTTCCCACTCAGTTATTACAAGCCAAAGACCAAAACCCATCTCTGTCCTCAAACCTATCAAATCTGCAGGGCATGGTCTGCACTTATACCATGTTACTTAGGCCTGGAACTCCTTACCTGCATCCATCAGGTCAGTACCCTCCCTCCAGTCATTTAAAACCATTCTGAAAGACTTCTTAGCCAAAATGCGTCTCTATTATTGCTCAACTCCAGGATAAACTGTTTTCCTAAATATGAGTGACTACCTGTTTGTACCTTATACCTCCTTACTCCATCTTCTTCACTGACTTTCTCACAATCAGTTTCTCTCCACTGAATTTCTGTCTAAATATGCCATAACCCACTTCATATTGCATTTCTTGTGTGTTTTATACTAGTCTACCTCTATTTCTCCCATTCGATTCTCGGCTGGAGTGCGGGGAGTGCCTTCTGTGCGGAGTCTGCATGTCCTCCCCACGTTTGGGTGGGCATTCGAAAGACATGCGTAATGGGCGTGCCTTCGGTGAAGGTTGAACATCGAGCTGGCACCTCGGCGTTCATGAAAAATCTACTGCCAAGCATTAGCAGACCGGAGTTCCGCTGTGGTGACCCCTAACAGGGAAAAGCCGAAAGACACAACAACCTTTATTTCTCTAAACTAGCTACAATTTTTCAAAATAATACATCACTGTCTAACTTGAACCTATTTGTAACCAATATGTTGACATCATCTTCTTTCAGCTATTCCCGTTAGGGGTCGCCACAGTGGATCATCTGTTTCCATTTCTTCCTGTCCTTTGCATCTTGCTCTGTCACACCAACCATCTGCATGTCCTCTCTCACCACATCCATAAACCTTATCTTAGGCCTTCCTCTTTTCCTGTTACCTGGCAGCTTCATCCTTAGCATCTTTTTCCCAATATACTCTGCATCCCTCCTCAGCACATGTCCAAACCAACATAATCTTGCCTCTCTGGCTTTTTCTCCAAACCTTCCAACCTGGGCTCACCCTCTAATATACTTATTCCTAATCCTGTCCACCCTTGTCACACCCAGTGCAAATCTTAACATCTTTAACTCTGCCACATCCAGCTCAAACTCCTGCCTTTTTGTCAATGCCACTGTCTCGAACCCATATAACATAGCTGGTCTCACTACCCTCTTGCAGACCTTCCCTTTCACTCTTACTGGTACTCGTCTGTCACAAATCACTCCTGACACTCTTCTCCACCCACTCCATCCTGCCTGTACTCTCTTCTTCACCTCTCTTCCACACTCACCATTACTCTGAACTGTTGATCCCAAGTAATTAAACTCATCCACCTTTGCCACCTCTACTCCCTGCATCCTCACCATTCCTCTATCCTCCCTCTCATTCACACACATATATTCTGTCTTAGTCCTGCTGACCTTCATTCCTCTTCTCTCTAGAGCATATCTCCATCTCTCCAGGGTTGTCTCCACCTGTTCCCTACATAGATAGATAGACAGATAGATAAACAGATCAATTGATATAGATAGCAATAGGTAAAATAGATGCACTCATGCACATGTGATCATGCATACATACACATACATGTGTATATATGGGTCCCCTATGAAATCCCGAATGCACAGAATCCCAATGCCCAAACTAACGAGACGAAAATCCCGAAACCCCACATTACCGAAAGACCAGAAGCACGAAATTCTAAATCCCGATGTTAAGGGGTTTTGAGTTAGTGCTTCTGGTGTTACAGTTCAGGTAAGTATGTGTGTGTAAGTCTGTTTGTGAGGAGCTTTAGTGTGTGTAAGTGTGTGTTGTGACTGCGGTGTGTGTGTGTGTGTGTGTGTGTGTGTGTGTGTGTGTGTGTGTGTGTGTGTGTGTGTGTGTGAGGGACTGTAATTTGTGGGTGTGAGTTTGCCTTGTGTATATGTTTGTGCGATCTCGGAATTAGAATAATAAAGTAGGGGGGTGTGGGGGGCACCACCACCCTGTTTATCTTTAGTGTAGGGTGGTTTGTTTTGTTATGGGGGGAGGGTGTGTGTATGTTTGTGTGTGTACTGTATGTATGTATTAGTTTCGCAATTTTGAATTTTGCGCTTTAATCGTTTCGGTAATGTGGGGTTTTGGGCTTTTCATCTCGGTATTTTGGGTGCCGGCATTCTGTGCTTTCGGGATTTAGTAGGGGACCTGTATATATGTATATGTATATACACACGGGATTTTCCAGATGCCCCCCTCCCCATTCGTATGGGGAGAAAGAGGTCCACCGATCAAGATTATCCCAGGGATCCCAAGAGAAGGGAGACATCCAGGGACACACGTTACCCTCACAAAATGAGAGGGAACGAACATTAACTGTTCTAAATATATCTCACTACCAATTGTCAGATGTAGAAATGTCCGTTCTGAACAGGGGACTTACATATATTCCCAGTGCATCAGTAGATGTTAGTGAATTTCTCACATCCTTGCGGATGTTTGCTAGGAATGTGAACTTGAAGCTGATATATAATGATGTTAATACTCCCTTAAGTACATCAGAATTCAAACGTAAGAGCTTGTTTAATCCTACATTGAATTCTAATTTAGAACTGTTTATCAAGGGAGTTGAAAATGATATATATCATGGTATTGGCTTCAATATACCTGAATCAGCTGGGAATCTGTCTCCTGAGGAGACCGAGGCACTTAGGCAACTCAAAGCAAATGATAAGATTATTATACGACCTGCGGACAAAGGGGGAAAGACTGTGGTAATGGATCGTCAATATTACATCGAGACCATGATCCAGATGCTGGACACACGAGAATATGAGAGACTTGATGTAGTTGACACTAATGAATGTTCTAAAGTGGTTGGTAATGTTTTGGATGAATGTGTAATTTTGAATAATATGACCCAGGAATTGCGTGATTATTTTAGGGTAGAGACACCGTTGATACCACGCATTAATGGACTGCCAAAAATACACAAAAATCCTGTTACCCCTTTATTTAGACCCATTGTAGCTGGGGCAGGATGGTTGACAGAGCCCATTTCTGTGTACCTTGATCACAAGCTTAAGTCGGTCCTATTTCAGTTTTCCCATGTACTCAGGGATACTGAACAATTCCTTGGGGACCTCTATCAGTTTGTTAACTGTGATATGGGACAAGATGATGTATTACTATCTACGCTAGACGTTACATCACTTTTTACCTGTATACCCAATGGGGATGGTATTCAAATGGTGAGATCTGTACTGAATGGATTCATGTCGAATACTGAGACAGACTTTTTATGTCTACTATTGGAAGTGGTACTAGATAATAATTATTTTTTGTTCATGGACACCATATACCGACAGGTATCAGGAGTAGCAATGGGCACCAGTTGTGCCAACTCTTATGCCAACTTGGTGATGGTGGCCTGGGAGAGGGAGGCCATACTCAATAACGCAAGTATTGTTTTTTACAGGCGATTTGTGGATGACCTCTTTCTCCTGTGGCATGGGACTGGTGCCTCGCTACTATCCTTTCATCAACAACTTAACAATCAGGATGGTTTTCTGAAGTTCACCATGAAGTTCTCACAAATTTCTATTGACTTCTTAGATACCACTGTACATTATGCAAGGCACATGTTCCATACTAGTGTGTATAGAAAACCCTGTCATACTAACTCTTTTCTCTCTAGGGACAGCATGCATAACCCGAGAGTTTTTACCAACATCATGAAGGGCAAGCTTTGAGAGTGTCACGTGTCTGCTCTCGTGATCAGGATTTTTTGAGAGAACTAGAGGCATTGAAGATTTCCTTTGTTGATAGAGGCTATTTGCCTACAGAGGTCAACAATGTATGTGAACAGGTGGCACATATGAGGCGGACAAGGGGCAGACCTTATTTCTCCAGTTATGGACTTCATAGGAAAGCCCCAGCCAAGCCGGCTACTCACCCTTTTCTTACAATACCTTTGGGCAATAATACACCTTTTATACAACGTACTATAATGGACAATTGGAGCATCTTAATGGTAGATCCACACATACGACATTTAGTAGGTAATTGCCCACGATATACGTATAGTAACAAATTAAATCTGAAACAGCTACTTTGTTTCCAAGATTTATGTGCTAATGAACGATGCCCGGTCCCATCCTGGCAATTCGGTACCAGGAGATGTGGCTCCTGTCAACAATGCCAGTATATAGATACATCCAGGTTTTTTTGAAACTCGAATGATGGACGATTGTGGGAAATTAGGAGCAGGTCTGACTGCAGCACCAGGCACGTGATATACGTTGCATGCTGTCAGACCTGCTTCAGTTTCTATGTGGGTAAAACTAATAGGTCCCTTAGAGAGCAAATAAGGGATCATTTGTATGCATATGGGAGAAATGAAACATACAGTGCTATATCTAAACACATGCTCAGGCATGGTGGGGATCACATCTTTTTGTTCCAAGTCCTACAGGTTATGAAACCTGATGTGCGTGGTGGAGACCTGATTAATTTGACAGAGCAAACGGAAATTAAATGGATATTCCGGTTGGCAGCCCATAGAGGGGTGGGACTCAATGATTACGTTCCCCTCAAACCCATTTTAAAAGCGCGTTCCCTAAGATGATGATTTTTGTTATCCCACAGAACCAACCTTTTAATTTGTATTCATATGTATATTGTCTCCAGTTTATATTCTAGAGCTAATGTGTCACTGTTGTTCTAATGTTCCTTCCAAATCCTTTTTAAATAAGTGTGATTCTTAGTATGATCTTCATGATTTTATAGAATCAACTTCTTAATTTTTAATATGTGTATATTGCCTCAGTTTGTATTTTAGAGCCAAGGTGTCACTGTTGCTTTAAGGTCTATAACGGTGAACAGGAAGTGATGCAAGTGCGTGTAATGTTGGAAGTTGTATTTAAATGCTTTGATATTTATTTTTAGCTGTAACGTCTGAGGAAGAGAACTTGTTTCTCGAAAGCGCTAACGTCTATTAATAAATTTCTGCTCTCTATTCTCTATCTTGGTACATTGATTTATACAGGACCAGTGTTTTCTACCAAGTTTTTATTTTGAGTTTGACTGTTGTGGTTTACCTCCTCTGCCTTTGGTTCGTTGGGATATATACAACGCTACTTTTGCTTGGGGTTTGGAGTTGTCCATATATATATATATATATATATATATATATATATATATATATATATATGTATATGTATATATAAATATATATATATATATATATATATATATATATATATGTATATGTATATATAAATATATATATATATATATATATATATATATATATATATACATATACATATACATACACCATACACCACACACACACACACACACACACACACACACACACACACACACACACACACACACACACACACATACATACATACATGATAATGGCAAAAGAAGTTTACATTATGGCAATGATTTCTGGAATTCATATCATAATGCATAAGAAAAATAAACTATGATTTCTACTACTGACTCTAGAAATGGCAAATAGTTTTGCAAATGCAAAATCACAAAAAATTCTAACATATTACTATTTACTTAAACATGAACATTGACGAAAAATCTAAGAATCTCATTTGCTGACCCCTCTTCTTACCCATGATTAAATTCCAAAACATAATCACGGGTAAGAAAAGGTGGCAGCCAACAAGTCATTTGTATGCTCCAAGTCCATCCATATGTAGAAAGAGGCGCACAGACATAATGTCTGAAGTTGTAGAAGGTGGCATAAAGTGAGGCAGAAACATGAAACAGAAATCATTAGGTTGAAACATTACATTATTGCCTTCCATCACTGAGCAATCTGTCTACCTTAATTCTCATGCCATCTCATTCATTACCTTATTAAACTGAAGCACTCTTAAGGATTACAGTTCCTAACAATTTGGAAGGCAAAACCAGCATTAGAGGTTTCATGCAGTGACATGTTCTTTTACCAGCAGCTCTTATTGAAATTGTAGATAATTTGCATGCACAATTCGAAGCACAAGTGAACAGTTATTAAGAATTCTTCAATTCTGCACTAATGCAATCACTGATTTAACTTATAATATGTGAGATAATAACAGAAGTCCAGGAAAGTAATTTAAAGATGTCAGATAAACAGAAATACCAACTGTTTATGAGAGAAGCAATACATCTGAACTAGACAAGCAGTTACTGATGGAAAGAAATGAGCACATTATGATTTGTGGACCCCTAATTTATGCAGCTTGGTAACATTCCATAAGCTCTGATTCGTACTTCATAAAGTTAGATACAAATGGCTAATCACGCAATTTAATGTAGAATAAATCTAGAATTATTTTAGTCATTCATGTTATCAGTACAGACCATATGCTTTGTACAATGGGATATTCATAACCTTCCGTTTGGTAAAATTTTCATTTACAGGTATCTCTGTAAACAAAAGTGTGATCAGCACCTATAATTTACAATGACTTGACATGAACTTTTTCAGAATTTTTCAGTATAACACATGGACGCTTCTCTGTAAAGTACAATAATAATTTGCTTATGCTGTATGTTGCATTGCATTTTGCACATGGACGCTTCTCTGTAAAGTACAATAATAATTTGCTTATGCTGTACGTTGCATTGCATTTTGCACATGGACGCTTCTCTGTAAAGTACAATAATAATGTGCATATGCTGTACGTTGCATTGCATTTTGCACATGGACGCTTCTCTGTAAAGTACAATAATAATTTGCTTCTGCTGTACGTTGCATTGCATTTTGTAATATGCATTTCCTGCTACATCATTTCTTAGTTTATATCATTTCATATGTTTAATGTGTATAACTACAAGTGTACTAAAATGTTCTCATGCTCCATCTCATCATTCCTAAGCACACTACATTTCTAGTTTTCTGTAATCAGTAATTATATAGCTCTGTGCAAAAGGAATACAACTGTTACAAACCACTGTATCACTGATTTCCACATGCACATGCAGGAACACACATGCATGCATGCACACAGACAAGTGCATGCGTGCAAACACAGACAGACACGCATTCCTGCATACACACATACATCAGTAGTAGTAAAGCTATCATTTTAATTATAAACAAAAAATTATTAAGGACAACATGATTTGTTTTACCCTTTTTCCACTTTAATTTTTCATTTATATGAGGTGCATAATCAGCATAAACTTGTCATATACTATGTAAGCAAAATGCTGCAATTGCCAGATGGCTGAAACATGATTTCATCAGAGAGTTGGAATAGCAATAGATCCAGTGCCATATAAGTAGCTGAAGCTGCAGGTATGAGAAGGGCCGTGCCACATACTGACATTGTATTTAATGACTTCAGATGGGGTATATGAAATACAGAAGTGGTCTGAAAGGCTATGGCTCTGCTAGACTGGCAGTTTTTATTGCATTTGCTTACTGCCAAAGAGTGCAGGACTTCTTTTATCCAATGGAAACTTTTTTTTTAATTTGGAGGAATATAAACAATGCATTTTTTAACTTATTGTTTTATCATTTATTAACTCAGTCAGATAGATGGTCTGTGAAACATTTTCAGCTATGACCCAAGCTACGAGGGCAGGACTAAACACAAGATATACATACTGAAAATTTATTGTCCAATGTCACATAGCACTTTTGATCATAAGTGCTAGATACAGATGAAAATGATGACATCATAGATGCAAGTGGCAGAAATGAGTCTTCTTCACAGTTTTCTGGGATCAACCTATTTGACAGAGTGAGTACCTTGACAAGTAATAAGCATCTTGGACTTAAACCACTGCTCCTCATGGTGGAGAATATTCAGTTGAGTTGGTCTGGAAACCTAGTGAAGATGGACACAAGGTGAAGATATGTTCAGGTGTCCTCCACTGAATGTGGACCAGAAATGACCAACTGAAAAGAGGCCAAATTTCAAACTTGCTACAAAGCATAGAAATTCTCTCTCTCTGCTATTTGTTAATACCTTTCAATCCCACTAAAATTGATTTGGAGACTGTGGTTCAGGATAGAGAAGTTTATTCTACCTAGCTTAACATGTTGCCCTTGTAACCTTCACCAGCACTGGCAATTAAAAAAATGGATGAGTGTTATAAGGAGTATGGCAAAAAACCTGATGCATGTTTTGGGCATGATTGCAAAATGGAGGGCAATGGAATTAGCCTGGTAAGCAACAGGACATAGAAAGTGAGAGTGAGTGTGAGAGTTAAATTGAGAGTGAAAGTGAGTGTGAGAGTTAGAGTCAGAGTGAAAGTGAATGTGAGAGAGTGAGAGTGATACTGAAAGAATGAAACAGAGTGAAACTAAATATGAGAATCATAGTGAAAGTGAGAGTGACAGTGATAGTAAAGGTGAGTTTTAATTGAGTGTGAGTAACAGTGAGAGTGAGCATGAGAGCCAGAGTGATAGTGAGTATGAGAATAACAGTAAAAGTGAGTGTTAGAGTAAGAGTGAGAATTAAAGTGAGAGTGAGAGTGAGACTGACAGAGTGAAAGTGAAACTTGAGCATGAGATTCAGGGTAACAGTGAGAGTAGAAATGATGGCTAGATTGAGAGTAAGACTGAAAGTTAAACTGAAAGTGAAAGTGAGTGTTAGAGTGAGAGTGAAAGTAAGAGTTAGAGTGAGACTGAAAGTCAGAGTGAGAGTGAAACTGAGCATGGAAGTAGAGTGAAAGTAAGTGTGAGAGTGACAGCAAAAGTAAGTATTAGAGTGAGAGTTGGTGTGAGTATGAGAGTCAGAGTAAGAGAAAAACTGAACATGAGATTCAGGGTGAAAGTGAGAGTAAAAGACAGTACTAAACTGAAAGTGGAAGTAAGTGTGTGAATGAGAGTGAATGGTCTAGGTAAAAAAATGAAAAGAGAAGGATACAGGAAACTAACTTAAATGTAGGGAAGATATACGTGCTGAAAATGAAGTTGTTTCCAAAACTGGAAGTACAACATATTAGTGGAAAAAATAAGAACATAGTTTTGGTGTTTAAGTGGTTATGGTTGGATCAGGAGACTGTGAGGACAAGTGGGAGGATGGGAAGATTCTCTGGTGAGGGAGACTATAAGTAAGCCTATAGTCTAACAGACCAGGAATATATGTGCAAAGGATGAAGACATATGTTTATCATAAGAGGGTCAGCATGGAATTATCGAAAATAATAAGAATCAATATTTCTCTAAATATCTCAACATTCAGATAACACAGACAGAACTGCATAGCCTCATATGAAAGCTCACAGCTGTAATGTAACACCCCACTTCATAGGTAGTTCATACAAGTATGTACTTCTTTATTCACTCATTAATTCAGCCAACATTTATCAGGTCTTGATACACTTGGAAGCACATTTTGATAAATTAGTTGAAATACATTGCAACCTGATAAACCACATGATACACACACACATATTATATATATATATATATATATATATATATATATATATATATATGTATACACACACACACACACACACACACAGTATATATATATATATATATATATATATATATATATATATATATATATATATACATATATATATATATATATATATATATATATATATATACAGTGTGTGTGTGTGTGTGTGTGTATATATATATATATATATATATATATATATATGTGTGTGTGTGTGTGTGTGTGTGTATTCAAAGTTGTATCAACAACAGAGCTCTGCAAATGACTCAATAGGTAAAACTTTCCATGTGTGTGTTACTACTGTATTTTTGGGGGGTTTCAAATGCAACACCTGTTAATTTATATTTTAGGTTTATTAATATTGAATTTGTGAATCCTGTGCTTAGTTAAAGTGAGGGAATTTTTTTATGTTTATATATCATGCATTTTAGGTTTCTGGAGGAATGGTGGTCTCGGTTTTCTCCCACCTAAGTAAATGGGATATATTCGTTAAAAGATTTTAAAAAATCCTTTCTCCAGTCTGGTATAAAAGAGAATCACCAAGTCCTTATGCTTATGCAAAAAAGGTCCCTTTTCCAATCTGGTGCTCCTTATTAACAGCCTAACATCAAGTACCTAAACCCACATGCTGTATTTGAGAGAAACAAATATGATTTCCTTACTAATAGTAGGAACATTAAGTCCTAAGGGCCTCATGGTTTACTGTTGTGCACATGTACCTGTGCACAATAGCTTGACCCCCCCCCCCAAATAAAAACAGCTCTACCAATCATGGCTAGGGTGGCTGCCCCCTAGCTTTGTTTCTGAAGCAATGTAATAAACTTAAGGTTTTTCCTTGCCAGGATCGTAGCAGTTGCTTTAGATGCATGAATAGAAACAACATTTGTGGCACACAAATCAAGTCTTTGACATGCAAACAAAGCCTTTGTGCACAAATAAAAAGTGTCTCAAGTAACATCTTGTTGTTTAGCTCAACTAAATATCTCTATATCTACCTTCTCTGAAATGAAAATTGTCTTGGATCCCAACTGCCAGATCGTACTCTGTCAATACCAAAATTCCAAATCCAGACTCCTTGTCTCAAATCCCACTGTTCAGGCATTTATGCCTTTTACATTTACAGAAAAAAAATCCTCCATACTCCTCCGGACTCTGGAACACTGATGTTTGCCACACTGATAGTTTATCAGCCTCATAAAGGTGCTGATATCCAGCTGTCCCACATTAAAAGGACTCCTGTAATTCCTTCATAGGGGACCAGTCTCTAATCCTTGATTACATTTTTCCCATTGTCTAAACCTGTTGTCTTCCTTCAGATATGCTTAATCTAGTACTTAGTTTACTTGATGGCCCAGCCTTTCCTTACTGGTATTATTCTAAAGGCATTTCCTCCCACTGGAGCTGTCACTCTGTGTTACAGATTGCCTACCTAAGCTTAAAGCCTTTAGCTTCAAGCCTATTGGGATGTTCTGTGATCCCTAGACAGACTATTCACCTTGTGATGGTGAACAAGAGAGTGGAATGGCTGCAGTGGAAAGCTTAACATTATGGTTTGTTTTTTTGTTTTTTTTTTGCAGTGGAGCTACTAAATGTTAAGGGTGGTGATCTGTAACCAGCATAACTTCTCTACCTACCATATATTATCCTGGGATGATAACATCCACTTTGTCACTAGGCATTCTGTTTGTGGTGTAATAACTCCTCTCAGCTTTGCTTACATTTCTTTTTATATAACACAATGGATGCTATTCTTTAGCCCTTGTCTGAGTAAAACTGCCTTTAACTCAATCTCTGGTGCAGCTGTCAGAAAACAAGCACACAGAATCTATTTGACACCCGTAAATGCCTCATCAGCATATCACATTCACCTGAACGTTTCTGACAGCTTGATATTAATTAGGTCTAGTGAAAGACTGACTATAGAAACACATTCTGAGATATATTTTCTGTAATACCCTGCAAGTCCTAGGAAAGATCTTGCTTGCTGTTTTTACTGATCACACTTTCCTGACTTCTGTTTTCTCTTTCACTATGGTGTGTTCCTAGGCCCTAGATAATCGTCACTGTTGAAATAATACCCTGATCCCATGTGCAAAAATAATACCCTGACCCCATGTGCAAAAATAATACCCTGACCCCATGTGCAAAAATGGGAAAAGGGGTTTTGTCTGGATATCTGGATAAATTAATATCTATTCTACAACATATCCCACGTATATAATCTCAGTCATAATGCTCTTGCAGTTTTGGAGTAAGCACAGCCTGTCACAAGGAGTCCAATACCACTTAAAGTTTTAGGGGATGAGAGTGCAGCTCCTCTGAGTCATCGTCTATCATCCAAATAAATGACTTTGTAAGATTGATGAGGTCTCACTACTTTTACCATCAATATTTGAATGAAGGTAGGACTACCACAGAGACAAAATGGAAAGAAAGGAATTGGAAGAAACTATTTCTAGTGGAGAGTGTAGTTTTCTCTTTAGCCTCTTTTCTATGGGACTATGTGAACATCAATTGGTTGGGTCCAGTTTTTGAAGAAAGTTGCCTTTAACCATCCATTCCACAAGGTTGTTAAACTTGGGTGCTGTTTAGTTAGTGAAAATAATTACAAAATCAGACAGCGATTCTGGCGTTAGTACTAACACAGTGGAGCAATTCCACTTACTTATTCTAGTTTGTGGAGATCAAGACAAGAGCCAGTTTTCCTCTTGAAATTCCCTTCTCAGGGCATTTTTGTTTTATATCACCACCTTCTCAGGACCTTTTTGTTTTATAATGCCATCTGACTAGCTTGGCCCTTGCCATGTGCTCTTGCACAAAAAGCATTGCCAGTTTCATCATTTCTTTTAAACTAGTGATTGGCTACATCTTACTTTACTATCTGTCCTTTAAAGCATCTTCTTCTGTTACATCTACCAACCAGACCTGGAGTATTTATCTCATGCAGAACATCAAACAGCATATCAGCTCATCCCAACATTTCCCATCTTACTTAATAACTTTTCGTAGTGTGAACTTTAGGGTCCTATTAAAAGTTTTTATCAAACTGCTTATAGATGGTAAATAGATGGTCTTAGCAATTTCACCTAGACTCTGCATGATCTTTCTCATAAAAGAAGTGTCTTATATGTCAAAATCTTTGATATTCTGACTTGGGTGAATAATAGTACCTATTCACTTTCCTATGGAAACAGCTTCAGGAAATCTAATGGCATAGTCTCAGATCACGTACGTATACTGGTGTGCAACTCTTGACCTGATCAGTAGCCCTACAATGTCTATTGTAATTTTTTTAAAAGGCACCTCAAATATTGACATCATAATTAAGGGATCTAAGGTTAAGGGCTATTGTCTGATATTCAAAGCAATAAGCACAGGGAATTGTCATAATAGCTGTCCTAAAGGGGCTGGGTACTGGTAACTGATGCGTAACTTCCTCTCTATTTTTGCTACATTATACACTAGGTTATTTTGTATGAGTAGGCTGAAAGCAGTCCAACTGGGGAACTCTTCCCCACTATCCTGGATACAGTCTCCCTGGCCCAGCTTAGTGTCTCACCCTCTCACTGGAGTCATAACCTTGCTGGTAGCCCAGACAGGCTGGGGTCTTCTTCACTAATTAAGGTTATACATTTCCTAAACTAAGTCGAACACAGGATTTTATATGTCTCAGTCCTCCCTGAGGAAGGGTAACTCATTTGATTGTTTCTCAAGACTTTTGATTTCAATGACTGAGGATTTTCCTTTCCTTTACCCCTACTTCAGATTTTCAGGATACATCGCTTTCCTCAGTTTTTCCTTGTGGCTCCTCCCAATCTTGACCTCATCTCTATCTTGGTTGCATGTCTTTCACTTCCCTTACTGGGTTTTTCTACCATGCAGGCCTTCCTCCTTTCTCTAGGCAGGTTTATCCACACTTCAGTCTTCTTGTGGCCCTGTACATTAACAATAGGTTTTGCATATCTACTGACTATATCAGTCTTTAGATTGATAGGAGTGCCTGCATCCTGTAGCTCAACAGGATGTTTTGGTTCCACTTCTGTGAAAGGAATTGCACAAAGTCTGTTAACACTACCTCATCCTACTTTGTCTACAAGCCCTTAAAGAAGAAGAAGAAGTCTTCCCTATAAATGCATTGTGGGTGAGACAGGGCCCCACAGTCATCAAGTGTGGGACTTTTCTAAATTGGGTCTGCATCTCCACCTGGATGACTGGAAACTACCTTTTCTCCTAGGAGATACAGCCATACTTAATGGATTTTGGAGAGTGTGCCTTCTTCTTATGAATGCATTGCACTTTAAGTAAGGTAATTATGCTACCATAACATAACTCCCCCAAGATCCTGTCTATCTTTTAGCAGACACTTCATCAGTTTTGCAGTAGCACAATAACATAATGAGATGTCAAACAACCTAGATGTGATAATTGCATTCCATGGCCTTGAACCCCCCCCCCCCACCACACACACATATCCTTAATGGCTTGAAAGGAGTATCTACCTTATTCTGCCTACAACATTTAGTAATATGACCCCTTTTTCAACCCTTGAAGAATAGGATAGAAGACATGATCCCTTTTAATTTGTTTATAGTTTCAACAGCTTAGTAGAGGATTCTTTGTTCACATTCTCAGAACGCAGTATTCATTCTACCAACTTCACAAAGCTTGCTGCATCTCGTGGAACCACTTGGTTACTCATATTTTAACAGTAGTTGGTGAAAGCTCTCTTAAATCTGTATTTTTATATGAAACACGGCTTTCTTTGTCAGATTTGAAAATGTCAGAGTTTTGATGAGTGGTGTATGTGTGTGTCTTAATTTCAAAACTTTTGAATGTACTGAAAATTTCAATATCAGCGGTGGGAGTATATGTGGAAGTGTTTGCAGGACAGTGTTAGAATAAAGGCTTGGTAATGGGATCATTTTAGTGTTGTCCATGTGTGCAGTGTGTGGGTAATATGTCCGACTCTCTTATGTAATGGTAGAGTTATGGAAAAGGTTTCCCTAAAGTAGGATAGGGGTTGTGGTTAGGGACAGGGGCAGGCTTAGGGTTAGGTTTAGCATGCATTAGTAAGATGATGCAGATGTACCACTGCCTGAATATCAGTCTGGCAGAAAATGTTAGATTTCAAACTTCATTAAATTCACCTATGTATAAATTGGAATAAAAATTTTTTAAGCTCCTCTTCCAGTCCTACAGAAAATCAGTCTCAGACCTTCAAAAGTGTAAAGTGACAACTAGGCAGGCATAATAGCAACCAATGCAACCATTGTGAAATTACAAGTTGAGTCTAAAATGAAGGAAAATGGCACATCTACTCTGTAAAGGCCCCACCATACTCACTTCTCCACCAACAAACAGAATCTATCTTGAAAAGGCTTGTTTTTTTTCTGTTAGCATTAAAAAACACTCCCTGCTATAACTGCTGTAACTTCTGGCTCATCATCACATCAACTGGAGGTAGGCGAGAAGGCCGGTAGAGCAGAGTACTCCAGTCTGCATATGTCACTGACTCTAACATTGCTGTAGAAAGACAAAAGTCCAACAGCAGTCACCTCTGCTATAGGGCAGTAGGGGGTCAGGCAGAGCCCCCCATGACAGAAGTGTCTTGCATTCAGAGAACCATAATAAAGTACCACAGAACATTACCTCTAAACTCTGTGTCTTGTCATAGTTTAGGGACATCTAAACACAAAAGCTCAACCAGACTGATTTTTGTTTCAAAAGACCTAAATTAACATAGGATCATAGTATTAACAGAACCATTAACTACATGACTGAATAAGTGAGGCAATTAATATATGAAAGGATACAGCCAATTAGAAAGAAACTGTCTTACTATTTAATGTAAACATAGAGAAGCTGGTATAATAGCTGACCTTATTATGGCTTAGAAAATGGGTGAACTGTACATAGTCACCCTGATACTAAATCTTAAAGAGCAGATAAAGCCCACTGAAAAAACAAATCCACTGCAGCATGGCAGCATGTTTAGTTCCTATGCAGTTCAATCAGAAAAAAAGGAAACTGATGCCATGTTTTTATGTTCAGTAAACCAGGATTTACTGGTTAGTGAGCATAACATTTTTTAAAACAGCAATTAAATGAAAAAAGTAATATGTGAGTGTGTGTGTCTGTGTGTGTGAGAGTGAGAGCTAAAGAGAGTGAGCAAGAGTGAAAGACGGAGATAGAGAGAGAGAGAGAGTGAGAGATAGAGATATAGAGTGAGAGAAAGAAAGCGCATACCTCCTAACTTCTTTTGACTGCCCCTGGTACGTACCTGACTGGTAGTCCAACAGAAGGCATTGTCTAAACAATGAGAAGTTTAAAACTAATGCTTGGCTTTATCAATTGATTGTAATCTAAAGTGATTTACCAGCAAATTAAGCATTTTACAAGACACAGAACTTAACCATACAAAAAACGAGGACTGTTTTGCAAAATTATGGACAGTTAAGAAGTAAAACCAAACTTATGTTGTTCATTCCGACAAAAACAACACCCCTAAACAGAAATGAATTTGCTATCAACTCACTCAACAACACTTGCCTCAAAGTAGTACAATATATCAAACTTCTAGGGGTCATCATAGATGAACACCTAACTTATGACCAGCATATTAACACAAACATAAAAAAAAATCAGAATCTAGACACCCTACACAGCCACAAACATTTTCACACCTATTTAAATTCTAACTGGACTCATGGCACAATAAAATCACAAATTTATAACCAGTGCCAAACACTCCTCCCACCACTGAGTATCACTCCAACATGAGAAATCACAAAGCAGGCTGGTGTTACAAGAAACAAGGATAAAATTTATTCTTAAGCGCTTTCATTACAGTTGACTTCTTCAGAAAAAACAGAGTGCCTCCACCCCACTCCTTAAATACTCATTACAAACACATTCCAAACCAATTTGTAAAAAACACCAGAGGCATTTAAAGGTACAGGCTCCCTGTTTGCTCCACAATTATACATGCAAGATAAAAACAAACTAACTATAAAACATGATTCAACGTGTACTTTAAACTTAGTATTTTGACAAAAAATCATAAAGTGAACAATTGAATAAAAAATCAACAATTGGATAAAAAAAATCAGCTTTTAACCTCAAAAAGCTGGTTACTGAAACCATTTCATTCAACCCTGGAAAAATATTGGCGTTGACCCTTAATTGCCATAACAGTTCTTTGTATTCAAGCCAGTAACCCATAGGACCTCCTCTCTCATCCATAGCTGTTCAAGAACTGTGAATTTAAAATTGTGACCTGGGTGGGTATTGACATGCTTGGCCAGTGAATTTTTTAGGTTCATTTTCCTAATGTCATATAAATGCTGGTGAATACGTATACGAAAGGCATTTGTGGTCTTGCCTATATAAAAACAGGTACACTTATGACAAATACTAGCATATACGACATTCTTACTTTGCTGCTACAGTTGTACTTATACTGAAATTTCACCCATCCATATCCGTTGAAAAACACTGTCACCTTCCAAAATATACTTGCAGTGAGTACACTGTTTACATTTGGACATTCTCCCCAATGCTCCAGCCCATATTGACACCTTTCCTCCTCTCTAAGATATTTTTAACACTGGTGTCCTTTCTGTACACTACCACAGGGGCTTACCCTATTCTATCTCTTATGTCATTATCTCCTGCCAAAATAAACCAGTTTTTATAGACAATGTCCTGAGTCAGTGGGAACTGAGAGGTGTAAGTTAATATAAAACCATGGTGAAAATGACCAGAGGATGAATCCCTGCTCTCCAAAGGAGCACACAATCTGGAGATGTCAATCCCTAGTAAGGGATAAAAATGTCCATCAAGTCTCTTCCTAGTCACTTCATCAAGAAGAGGTAACACAAATTGTTCAGGATAACCTCTTTGTACCAACATATTCAATAAAACTTCCCTTTCTGCATAAAAATCATCGATCCTGCTAGTCATGCGAGCCAACCTCAATCCCTGCCCCTTAACCAGGGAGTGTTTCTGATGTACAGGATGCCCGCTCTCATAATGAAGAAGGGAGTTTGAATAGGTTGGTTTTCGATATATGGTAGAATAAAATTGTGCAGAGGTATAATCCTTGCTAATCCTGATGTCCAGGTAACTGATAGAATTGACATGAGTTTCCATAGTGAATTCCAGAAATGTAGTGCTAGAATTGAGGAACAAAAAAAATTCATCCATTTGGTCGTGGTTACCTTTCCATAAAATCAGGATGTCATCAAGGTAACGTCCATAAAACTTACACCATGACATCCCTGTAGATGGAAAAACTATGGAAAGTTCCCACTGAGTCAGGACTATGTTCGCAAAAACTGGGGCACAGGCTGCATGCCATAGTCATACCTCTACTCTGTTTGAACAATTGACCCTCATAGATTACAAAACTATTCTCCAAAACAAGTTCCATCAAAGTTCTCAGAGTCAAGATTTTGGTATGTGAAAAACTGGTATGCTGACATAAAAAATCATATAACATATCCACTCCTTCTGTGTGAGGTATTACATTAAATAAATCCTTCACATCTATAGTGGAAAAAATAATGTCATTGCCAAAGTAGTCCTGTTTTATTTTTTTGAGACAATCCCAGGAGTCCCTGATGATATGTGAAAAAGAACTTAAACAGTTCTTTAACTGTATGTCTAAGAACTTAGCTATTGGGAGAGTCTTAGATTCTTTTGCATCCACAATTGGTCTTAAGGGTGGGTGCGAGTTATTCTTGTGGATCTTAGGGATCCTGAAAATAGTGGGAATCCTCGGGTGCTTTTGTGTACAGTAGTTGAATTCTACTTCTGAAATTAGCAAGGATTATACCTCTGCACAATTTTATTCTACCATATATCGAAAACCAACCTATTCGAACTCCCTTCTTCATTATGAGAGCGGGCATCCTGTACATCAGAAATGCTCCTTGGTTAAGGGGAAGGGAGTGAGGTTGGCTCGCATGACTAGCAGGATCAATAATTTTTATGCAGAAAGGGAAGTTTTATTGAATATGTTGGTACAAAGTGGTTGTCCAGAGCAATTTGTGTTACCTCTTCTTGATGAAGTGACTAGGAAGAGACTTGAGGGACATTTTTATCCCTTACTAGATTGACATCTCCAGATTGTGTGCTCCTTTGGAGAGCAGGAATTCATCCTCTGGTCATTTTCACCATGGTTTTATATTAACTTACACCTCTCAGTTCCCACTGATTCGGGACATTGTCTACAAGAACTGGTTTATTTTGGCAGGACACAATGCCATAAGAGAGAGAGTAGGGGAAGCCCCTGTGGTAGTTTACAGAAAGGATACCAGTGTTAAAAATATCTTAGAGAGGAGGAAAGGTGTCAATACGGCTGGAGCATTAGGAAGAATGTCCAAATGCAAGCAGTGTACTCACTGCAAGTATATTTTGGAAGGTGACAGTGTTTTTCTTAATGGATATGGATGGGTGAAATTTCAGTATAAGTACAACTGTAGCAGTAAGAATGTCGTATATGCTGGCATTTGTCAGAAGTGTGCCTGTTTTTATATAGGCAAGACCAAAAATGCCTTTTGTATACGTATTTACCAGCATTTATATGACAGGAAAATGAACCTAAAAAATTCACTGGCCAAGCATGTCAATACCCACCCAGGTCACAATTTTAAATTCACAGTTCTTGAACAGCTATGGATGAGAGAGGAGGTCCTATGGGTTACTGGCTTGAATACAAAGAATTGTTATGGCAATTAAGGGTCAACGCCAATATTTTTCCAGGGTTGAATGAAATGGTTTCAATAATCAGCTTTTTGAGGTTAAAAGCTGATTTTTTTATCTAATTGTTGTTTTTTTATTCAGTTGTTCACTTTATGATTTTTGTCAAAATGCTAAGTTTAAAGTACATGTTGAATCATGTTTTATAGTTTGTTTGTTTTTTATCTTGCATGTATAATTGTGGAGCAAACAGGGAGTCTGTACCTTTAAATGCCAATGGTGTTTTTTTACAAATTGGTTTGTAATGTGTTTGTAATGAGTATTTAAGGAGCGGGCTGAAGAAGTCAACTGTAATCTGTGACGAAAGCGCTTAAGAATAAATTTTATCCTTGTTTCTTGTAACACCAGCCTGCTTTGTGATTTCTCAGTTTGTGTTACTTGGTTGGGTGTTTAGTATGGATCACTCCAACATCTAAACTGGCTAGAACTTCCCCAACATGTAACATACCTGCAACTAATCATAGCTTATAAGCTAATCTATAAGCCTTCTAGTTGTCCTGCCCTCTCCTCTCTGTTCAACACATATCACCGAAATAGATCGCTGCGATCAGTCAATCAGATGTTCCTTAATGTAGCAAAACCTAATCTTTCCGCCATTCGAATACATTACCCATATGCTATAGCAAAGCTATGGAATGCTCTCCCACCTTCACTTAGGTCTACTAGCAACTCCGAATGCTTTAATACTTTGCTGAAACACCTGTTCTCCAATTGGCTATGTACATGTACCAGCACTGACTATTAAAAATCCCAATATTCCTAGCCTTCCTACTTTTCCTCCCTATCTCACTTATGGCTCAGACTCCTCATATATACATTCAGTGCTTCCAGCTTACTAAGTCCAACATGTCCACCCAGCCACACATAATCTACTATATCAGTTACCTACCTTCTCTTCTATTCATTCTTGATGCATATATAGTAATAGCTCTAAGGTTATACCCTATTTTCAGAATCTTTAATCTGCTGGTTTCCATCTTTCCCTTGCTACTGCAAAACTGTATTTTTCTCACATTAGCTGTTATCCCATGTCATCAACATTATTCTTGTTTGGCTTGCATACTTAATACTAGTTATACAGATGTTAGATTTTATCTCAATAATGTGTTCTGTAGCACTGCTGCTTGATTTCTATATTTTAATTCTGTAGCTTTATCATGGTGTTTGTTTTTGGAGCTTTTCTCCCTGGGCCACTACTGAAAACAGGCTCACCCCTGACCCAGTAGACCTCCTGGTAAACAAATGCAAATAAATAAATAAATATTGGGGGGGGGGGGTTCAATGTTTTGCAGGTATGCAGTTCTGGAGATCAGTAATGACCCTGGTTCAAATTACCATTTGCCATAAATCACCATATGATTAATTGACTTGCACAAGGTCACACAGAAGGTAAGGGAAGGCTGAGGGAATCAAACTCTGTACCACAGGAAATAGCTTGTTAATAGCTTATAACCTAGATAGATTTAATGTGTCCGCTGCTGAAATCTCTGCCCCTCCAGTTTAATTTTGTTGAATTTCTAGCTAATTAGTTGCTTGCCTTACTGCCTTCCCTCTCCTTAACTGCCTGACTTACCCTCAGAGACAGTAAAACAGAGTAGCAGCTTCCTCCTTTTCCCATGAGCACTCTATGATCTGATTATAATTGTCCATGCCTGTCTAGCTAACATGATTATCTGCCTGTACTCCAGCTAAAGCTTCAGTATGCCTTAATGTAAAGCAATCAGGTGAAACATTGAAGAGGCTCTAGAATGCTGGTTGGATGTAACTATGCAAAACAAATAAATAGATGTCCTGGGATCCTTGAAATGAGCCAGTATTTCATTAGCTTTCATTCAGGAAACTAAATGACATGATAGAATAAAAGTTATCAGGCCTATTATAGACAGTTTTTTTTTGTTATTATATCCATTTGTTAACTGAATAAACCTTTTTAGACAAAGCTATCTCTTTTCAGTAGTTTTCTGGAGCCACCACGATTTCTTTTGAACATCTTGCTTGGAATCTCATGTATGCAAGACAGAACCATGAGAACTATCACTAGCCAATTGCTAAGGCTCACTAATAGTGCATTGAAAGAGCTTTGATGGGAACTATACTGACTTTTATGGTCAGCAGGTGGTCATATAGAATTGGAAATACCAATTATGTTTTAATCCTGTTTCATAATCTGCAACATTATTTGTTGCTCCAGTCAAATGCAGAAATGCTGAAAAGGTAAAATATCTATCCCTTCAGCATGCTGAAGTCTATGACTGACTTTATGCCTTCATGAATTCCTAGGACAATAATAAAAATCATTCCAATTATCCTCTCATGTCTTCGGGCAGAATGAGTTGTTGTTGTCTTTCGGCTTTTCCCGATTAGGGGTCGCCACAACAGAATTCTGGTCCACTAATGATTGGCAGTAGATTTTCACGAATGGCGAGGTGCCAGCTCGACATTCAACCTTCAACAAAGGCACACCCTTTTACGCATGTCTTTCGAACACCCACCCAACCGTGGTGAGGGCAAGCAGACTCCACACAGAAGGCACTCCCAGCACTCCAGCTGAAAATCACACGAGAGAACCTCTTGCTGTAAGGCAACAACGCTACCGCTGCAAAACCGCGGCATTTCTGGGCAGAAAGAGTACTTCCAAAAATTCCTGACTGGGAAGATTTCCTCATAATAATGAAGTGTTTACTCCACTATAATGATTGCACGTGATACTAAATACAATACATTGTAAATGGCAATGAGACATGAATTTGTAGAGCTACATCTTTTATGCAGTGTTTATATCATTTCTATCCAAAATATCTTCACATGTCACCATCTTAAATTAATTCATTCTTCTCTCATTCTGTCTGTGGAGAACAGACATAATAATTTTGACAGAAACAAGTCTTAAGTGCAGGAGAGAGTCTTTTAAGACAATTTTCTGGTATAGATGTTTTAAAAGATATGAGGAAAGGCATCCAGAAGAAATTAAATCAGGTGGACTCCAAAGCTCTGTTGTGAGCAGCTTCCAAAGCTGGCTTTCCTCCATGCAGTAAGCAACATACATATATTGCAGTTGCAGAGTTCTTAAAGAAATTGATGCTACCCATACCATACAGATAAAAACCTCCTCCATCAATGTATTCTACTCAACTGAAAAAAATCAGAAATTATCCTCTCAAATAATAAATATGTTCTCTATTGTCATCTGCTGAATACAACCATGATTATTTATCTTCTAATGGTGCAAATTCAAGCCACTGTTCATATTTTCCAGAATTTTGCTCATAACACTATGCTGCGTCAAATCGACCGTATGATCATTTATCTCTTTTTCTCAGCTAGTCAATTTCTTCCTTCATGAAAAGCCATTCTGGTACTGCCATTTATTTCACATACTGCTGTCAGAGAGGTCATTGCTATCCTTTCCAAAGAGAGGCCTAGTATTGTTTTTATACTCGCATTCTTCCCATGTCAGTATGGCAGCTTCTACCACTGCTACTAACTCTATTCTGCCAGATTATCATCTGTGTTCTGAGTAATCATATCTGACCTCATATTCTAACCCTACATTTGCCAAGAAGCTGATTTTTTAACTTAAGCATGGACTTTTCATTCAGTCATTACCCCGGGCATATTCCTTCTCATCTGTTCTAAAGTTTAAATGCATGATCAGTGTCTCTTCCTAAATTATGTCCAGTACACCTTTCCCCCTTTTTCCATGCATATTACACACAGAATTCTGATACAACAGAGTTACCTTTGAAAGTGCTCATTAATACTTCTGGGAAGCAATCTGTTTAACTGCACACATTTTGCTGACCTTCAAATTATACTTTTAAACACATTTCTGCAATGTTGCAATAAAATAGTAACATTTGTAACCAACCTGCATTTCAGAGGGCTCTGCTGTCTGGTTCTCAAAAAGCTAGAACTGGTCAATACTGCTACACAACTTAAAATCCACCGGCCTCACAAGAGTAGAGGGATGTCTCTATAAGCCCCAGAACTACCCATCCCTCAAACATCATTCAGCAATCTCCTAAAACAGGGATTTACATTCTAGAGATGAATTGCTTACCACTACCACCAAAGTGTACAACAGTGCAGGGGACTCTATATTTCACTAATATTGCGAAAGCCTAGAACTACATTCTATTAACACTGAAATCAATGCAAGAGCTAAGCTTTTTACAGAAAAATAATTAAAGTCTCGTAATAGCTCTGCTTTTGCATCTGCACAATTTAGATCTGTAATTTTAGCTTAGCCTGGCACATGTCCAACCTCCTCCCAGTCCCAGATGCACTTCAACCTTTACTCTCTCTCTCTCTCTTTCTCTCTGTCAATGTCTCTCTCAGTCTTGTAAAGCTATTCTGAAAGTCCACTCACTGCATCCAACCACCCCATAACTACAAGTATCACCTCTCTTATCTCTGTTCATACACACTCTTCCTACTCACTGTCTGCCTTCTCCCCAACTGCTACCTCTTTCACATCCACTCCTTCTCACCCTCCTTTCTGCCTGTTCTCCTGTTACTATTCACTCCCTCTCACCCTCCTTTCTGCCTGTTCTCCTGTTACTGTTCACTCCCTCTCACCCTCCTTTCTGCCTACTCTCCTGTTACTGTTCACTCCCTCTCACCTTCCTTTCTGCCTGCTCTCCTGTTACTATTCACTCCCTCTCACCCTCCTTTCTGCCTGCTCTCCTGTTACTATTCACTCCCTCTCACCCTCCTTTCTGCCTGTTCTCCTGTTACTGTTCACTCCCTCTCACCTTCCTTTCTGCCTGCTCTCCTGTTAGTATTCACTCCCTCTCACCCTCCTTTCTGCCTGCTCTCCTGTTACTATTCACTCCCTCTCACCCTCCTTTCTGCCTGCTCTCCTGTTACTATTCACTCCCTCTCACCCTCCTTTCTGCCTGCTCTCCTGTTACTGTTCACTCCCTCTCACCCTCCTTTCTGCCTGCTCTCCTGTTACTATTCACTCCCTCTCACCTTCCTTTCTGCCTGCTCTCCTGTTACTATTCACTCCCTCTCACCCTCCTTTCTGCCTGCTCTCCTGTTACTGTTCACTCCCTCTCACCCTCCTTTCTGCCTGCTCTCCTGTTACTATTCACTCCCTCTCACCCTCCTTTCTGCCTGCTCTCCTGTTACTGTTCACTCCCTCTCACCCTCCTTTCTGCCTGCTCTCCTGTTACTATTCACTCCCTCTCACCTTCCTTTCTGCCTGTTCTCCTGTTACTGTTCACTCCCTCTCACCTTCCTTTCTGCCTGCTCTCCTTTTACTATTCACTCCTTCTCACCCTCCTTCTTGCCTTTTTTCCCGGTTCCACTTTATAATCTTGAAATGCTGAAATCTCGAATTTCAGTATCTCTAGACCATAAAGTCGAATGCTTGAAATCCCAAAACCCCAAAACTGCGAAAGACAGAATCACGAACATAAACACACCATACACCAAACAACACATACACCATCCTAGCTACACTACAACAAATAAACAACAAAACACACACAGACACAAAAACACAAATCAACAAACCTACACTACATATAAGCAGGGGTGCAAGCCCCCTCACGTCCCCCACACCTCCCCAACTTATATATACTAACTCTGAGATCGCACCAAACAGAAAAAGACAGCAAACTTACCACTAGACACTCTATAGTACCCACGCACACACATCACAAATATACAAACCCCACCAATTTCAACACTTAAACACTCATAGTTTTACCTGCCTACCCTAACCCACACACAAAACTTCCAAACACACTCACATGCACTCAAACAAATACCTAAAACCCTAACAAAATACTCAGTTACCTTACATATCAGCCAAATCCACACACTAAACTGTACATGCTTTCCAAAGTACATCCCGCAACAAATACTGGAACACCATAACCGTGAATTCAACATTTCCAGATTGCAGTTATGGAGTTTCGCGGTTTTAAAAATGTGACTTTATGGTATTGAGATACTGAAATTCGAGCTTTCAGTATTTCGAGATTATAAAGTGGAACCATTCTCCCCACAATTCACTCCTTCTCAGCCTCCTTCTTGCCTGCTCTCAGGTTGCTATTCACTCCTTCTCACCCTCCTTTCTGCCTGCTCTCCTGTTACTATTCACTCCCTCTCAGCCTCCTTTCTGCCTCATTTCCTGTTACTATTCACTCCCTCTCAGCCTCCTTTCTGCCTGCTCTCCTGTTACTATTCACTCCCTCTCACCCTCCTTTCTGCCTGCTCTCCTGTTACTATTCACTCCCTCTCAGCCTCATTTCTGCCTGCTCTCCTATTACTATTCACTCCTCCCCACCCTCCTTTCTGCCTGCTCTCCTGTTACTATTCACTCCCTCTCAGCCTCCTTTCTGCCTGCTCTCCTGTTACTATTCAGTCCTCCTCACCCTCCTTTCTGTGTGCTCTCCTGTTACAATTCACTCCCTCTCAGCCTCCTTTCTGCCTGCTCTCCGGTTACTATTCACTCCCTCTCAGCCTCCTTTCTGCCTGCTCTCCTGTTACTATTCAATCCCTCTCACCCTCCTTTCTGCCTGCTCTCCTGTTACTATTCACTCACTCTCACCCCCGTTTCTGCCTGCTCTCCTGTTACTATTCACTCCCTCTTAACCTCCTTTCTGCCTGCTCTCATAGGTTCATTGGTTCATAGGTAGGTACTAGGCTATTGGCCCAGGGCCTATACAAGCCTAGCCAAAAGGTACTCTCGCTTTTGCCACCTAAGAAAATGGGGCAATAAACTGACTGTTCATAGGTTCATAGGTTCATACTAGGCTATCTGCCCTGGGGCAATTATAAGCCTAGCCCGATTCTGTATGGCTTACGCCACCCCTTGATTTGAGTATACTGTGCCCTTTTTAAGGTTTAGTTTACTGTGCCTCTGTCTAATACTGACACGGGAGTAATCCCTGGGACAAACCTACGATCCCCCATCCACTCATCGAGATTCCTCTTGAAGAGATTCAGTGAGGTGCTCTGCCTCACATGAACTGGAATTCTATTCCAGAGCGAAGGGAGCCTCTGGGTTATGAACCTGTCCCTCCAGCAAGTTCTATTTATTTCTGTGCTGAGGTTCAAGTCCCTCGGTGTGGCTCTAAGGGATTTAGATTTACTGAGGTGGAGCATGTCCATTAATTCTGGATTTGACATAGCTTTGTATGTCAGGCATAGATCGCCACGAAGTAGGCGGTATGCAACTGAGTAGAGCTGGAGATTTTTTAACCGAGCAGCATATGGCATCTGTTTGAGACCCTTGATCCTCTTGGTGAGATACTTTTGGGGTCTTTCTAATTGCTGCAGGTGTCGGGTAAGGTACATCCCAAAAGGGGCATTGTATTCTATGATGGGCCTGATGAGGGATGAATAAAGGAACACGATTACCTCTCTTGATCTAGATGTGAAACCCTTTGTGATGAGGTGGGCTATGTAGAAGGTCTTTCTAACCACTTTGGCAATGTGGTTTTCAAAGGAGAGATTGCTATCAACTTGGGTCCCCAGGTCCCTAATAACTTTCTCTGTACTTAATGGGTTTCCGCCTATGTGGTAATTTGTGGGCACATTGTTTTTGCCAAAGGGTATGACTATACATTTTTTGGCATTTAGCTTTAAACCATGGTGCTGGCACCAGTTATCTGTCTCTGTGAGACCTTTTTGAAGGATGTTTGTGTCAGCTGGAGAGTTGATTATGGCGCCCAGTTTGCAGTCGTCTGCGAACTTCGTGAGCCATAGTCCTCCCACGTTTGCCTTTACCTCGGAAAAATATATACCGAACAAGAGTGGTCCCAGGACAGAACCCTGTGGGATGCCACTTGTGACCGGTTTCGAGTCTGACATGGCTCCAGCAACTCTCACTCTGTGGGTTCTGTCTTTGAGCCAGTTTGCGACCCATCTTGTGACATAGGGGTTTATATTTAAGCTGGATAGCTTATCTATGATGCCTGAATGGGGTATTGTGTCAAATGCCTTTGCAAGGTCCAGATAGGCTGTGTGGACTACCTTCCCTTCATCTATGGCTTTGGTGACTGTTTCAAAGAAATCAACCAGGTTCAAAAGGCAGGATCTGCCCTTGACAAAGCCGAACTGGGTAGGATCTAGTGTCTGTAGGTCCCCAATGTCTTTGTTTATGAGCTCCATGATGATCCTCTCCATAGCCTTGCAGACTAAGCTAGTCAGGCTTATGGGGCGATAGTTTCCAGGGTCCGTAGAGGCTCCATCTTTGTGGAGTGGGACCACTATTGCTGTACGCCATTCTGTGGGCACATATCCTGTAGTGAGGCTGAAATTGTATAGCTGTTTTATTTGAGGGATTAGTTCCTCTTGGAGTTCATGTAGGACGCAACCTGGGACACCATCTGGTCCCATGGAAGCAGTGTTTTTTGCTTTGGAGAGGGCAGCCTTCACCTGAGCATCTGAGATGTTTTTTCCCTTAGGGTACAGTGAGACAGTTTAACTAATGTGACTGTTAGAAAATTATGCATACAGAAGTAAGTTAAACCACAACCTATCTAATTTACAGTGCATTATACAATAGGAAAGTTTTGCCACTCAGATAAGTGGACTACAATACAAAAGCTGAAAGCAAAATACAATATCACACACCAAGTTCAATAGCCACAGTGAAACAAAAATCAGTACAGCTGATTTTTGTTTAAAACATGAAAGATTATTTCCACAATTTTTCTCACTGTTAAATGGTAAAAGTCATTAAGACTTTTTTCCCTTTAAAAATAAATTTATTTTAAAATCTTGTATTTGTACTTTTTTTAAGCAAAACCCATCTGAAACTTACACCACTTTACACTGGCAGCAACTAAACTGCTGCAAGCTTGTCACATTCAAGATTTTAAGGTGTTGTGGAGTACTACATTTCAGTTCCATCCCTGATGACTCAAAAGTGCAAGTCCTGTTACAATTCACTCCTCCTCACCCTCTTTTCTGCCTGTTCTCCTGTTACTATTCACTCCCTCTCACCCTCCTTTCTACCTGCTCTCCTGTTACTATTGACTCTTTCTCAGCCTCCTTTCTGCCTGCTCTCCTGTTACTATTCACTCCTCATCACTCTCCTTTCTGCCTGCTCTCCTGTTACTATTCACTCCATCTCACCTTCCGTTCTGCCTACACTCCTGTTACTATACACTCCTTCTCACCCTCCTTTCTGCCTGTTCTCCTGTTACTATTCACTCCCTCTCACTCTCCTTTCTGCCTGCTCTCCTGTTACTATTCACTCCCTCTCACCCTCCTTTCTGCCTGCTCTCCTGTTACTATTCACTCCTTCTCACCCTCCTATCTGCCTGCTCTCCTGTTACTATTCACTCCCTCTCACCCTCCTTTCTGCCTGCTCTTCTGTTACTATTCACTCCTTGTCACCCTCCTTTCTGCCTGTTCTCCTGTTACTATTCACTCCTCCTCACCCTCCTGTCTGCCTGCTCTCCTGTTATTATTTACTCCCTCTCAGCCTCCTTTCTGCCTGCTCTCTTGTTGCTATTCACTCCTCCTCACTCTCCTTTCTGCCTGCTCTCCTGTTACTATTCACTCCCTCTCACCTTCCTTTCTGCCTGTTCTCCTGTTACTATCCACTCTTCCTCACCCTCCTGTCTGCCTGCTCTCCTGTTACTATTTACTCCCTCTCAGCCTCCTTTCTGCCTGCTCTATTGTTACTATTCATTCCTCCTCACCCTCCTGTCTGCCTGCTCTCCTGTTACTATTTACTCCCTTTCAGCCTCCTTTCTGCCTGCTCTCCTGTTACTATTCACTCCTCCTCACTCTCCTTCCTGCCTGCTCTCCTGTTACTATTCACTCCCTCTCACCCTCCTTTCTGCCTGCTCTCCTGTTACTATTCACTCCTTCTCACCCTCCTTTCTGCCTGTTCTCCTGTTACTATTCACTCCCTCTCACCCTCCTTTCTGCCTGCCCTCCTGTTACTATTCACTCCTTGTCACCCTCCTTTCTGCCTGTTCTCCTGTTACTATTCACTCCTCCTCACACTCCTGTCTGCCTGCTCTCCTGTTACTATTTACTCCTTCTCAGCCTCCTTTCTGCCTGCTCTCCTGTTACTATTCACTCATCTTCATTTTCCTTTCTGCCTGTTCTCCTGGTACTGTTCACTCCTTGTCACCCTCCTTTCTGCCTGTTCTCCTGTTACTATTCACTCCTCCTCACACTCCTGTCTGCCTGCTCTCCTGTTACTATTTACTCCTTCTCAGCCTCGTTTCTGCCTGCTCTCTTGTTACTATTCACTCCTCCTCACCCTCCTGTCTGCCTGCTCTCCTGTTACTATTTACTCCCTTTCAGCCTCCTTTCTGCCTGCTCTCCTGTTACTATTCAATCCTCCTCACTCTCCTTCCTGCCTGCTCTCCTGTTACTATTCACTCCCTCTCACCCTCCTTTCTGCCTGCTCTCCTGTTACTATTCACTCCTTCTCACCCTCCTTTCTGCCTTTTCTCCTGTTACTATTCACTCCCTCTCACCCTCCTTTCTGCCTGCTCTCCTGTTACTATTCACTCCTTGTCACCCTCCTTTCTGCCTGTTCTCCTGTTACTATTCACTCCTCCTCACACTCCTGTCTGCCTGCTCTCCTGTTACTATTTACTCCTTCTCAGCCTCCTTTCTGCCTGCTCTCCTGTTACTATTCACTCATCTTCATTTTCCTTTCTGCCTGCTCTCCTGTTACTGTTCACTCTCTCTCACCCTCCTTTCTGCCTGCTCTTGTGTTACTATTCACTCCTTCTCACCCACCTTTCTGCCTGTTCTCCTGTTACTATTCACTCCCTCTCCCCCTCATTTCTGCCTGCTCTCCAGTTACTATTCACTCCTTCTCACCCTCCTTTCTGCCTGCTCTCCTGTTACTATTCACTCCCTCTCACCCTCCTTTCTGCCTGCTCTCCTGTTACTATTCACTCCCTCTCACCCTCCTTTCTGCCTGTTCTCCTGTTACTATTCACTCCCTCTCACCCTCCTTTCTGCCTGCTCTCCTGTTACTATTCACTCCCTCTCACCCTCCTTTCTGCCTGTTCTCCTGTTACTATTCACCCTCCTTTCTGCCTGCTCTCCTGTTACTATTAACACCTACTCACCCTCCTTTCTGCCTGTTCTCCTGTTACTTTTCACTCCTTCTCACCCACATTCCTGCCTGCTCTCCTGTTACTATTCACTCCTCCTCACTGTCCTTTCTGCCTGCTCTCCTGTTGCTATTCACTCCCTCTCACCCTCCTTTCTGCTTACTCTCCTGTTACTATTCACTCCTTCTCACCCTCCTTTCTGCCTGTTCTCCTACTATTCACTCCTCCTCACTCTCCTTTCTGCCTGTTCTCCCGTCACTATTCACTCCTCCTCACCCTCCTGTCTGCCTGCTTTCCTGTTACTATTTACTCCCTCTCAGCCTCCTTTCTGCCTGCTCTCCTGTTACTATTCACTCCCTCTCACCCTCCTTTCTGCCTGCTCTCCTGTTACTATTCACTCCTCCTCACCCTCCTGTCTGCCTGCTCTCCTGTTATTATTTACTCCTTCTCAGCCACCTTTCTGCCTGCTCTCCTGTTACTATTCACTCCTCCTCATTTTCCTTTCTGCCTGCTCTCTTGTTACTGTTCACTCCCTCTCACCCTCTTTTCAGCCTGCTCTCCTTTTACTATTCACTCCTTCTCACCCTCCTTTATGCCTGTTCTCCTGTTACTATTCACTCCCTCTCACCCTCCTTTCTGCCTGCTCTCCTGTTACTATTCACTCCCTTTCACCCTCCTTTCTGCCTGTTCTCCTATTACTATTCACTCCTCCTCACCCTCCTGTCTGCCTGCTCTCCTGTTACTATTTACTCCTCCTCACCCTCCATCTCTACTTCTGAGAATATGTATTGTTCTTCCCATCTAGCTAGAACTATGTTAGCATAGGTGTTAGCTGTTGGCGTACCCCATAGCCACCCCCAGACATTGATGGTAACAGTCATCATTAAACATAAATATGTTATTATTCAAGACACAATCCAACATAGAACATAATAGTTTACTTTCATTGCATCATATACATTATGTACAGTTAAATATTCCCATACTGATTCAATTCCATACTCATTGGGAATAATGGTAAAAAGTGACCTAATGTCCATAGTTACTAAAAAGATGTCAGAGCTTACATTTATTAGAGACCACTCATTTAACATCTGTAAAAATTCACGAGTATCTTTAATATAACTATGACAGTATTTCAAAACAGGGACTAGTTGTCTATCCACATATTTAGAAATTAAGCATTAACACACATCCATCATTGATCACATCTATGGCACAAGACATAAACAAAAATATATAACAATAATAATTATAGCTAAATGATTGAATTTAACAGCAGTGTCCATAAAATAATGAAGATATTATCAACAGGAGTAATTATTTGCTTTTCAACAGTTGCAACAAACACTGTAATTTTAATATAACCACAAAACCATTAGTGGTAGTGATGCTGTGGTTATACAACTGAATATGCATAGGTTGTGGGGACTCTATAGCAGGCTTTGCACTCCATGTTATACTTTCTCCCTTGACTCTGTAACAACTGCCTTATTTCCTGTTCTAGCTTCTGGTCTACACCAGGATTCAATATTTACTTCAGAATCTAATAATGTGTGCATGATCAGATTTCCTTAGTTTCCAGGAGAAGAAGGCTTCTGGAAAAACAAAACAAGTGGTGAGTTGGAAACCTACTTCAACTCTAGGTAGGTAAATGTAGCAGTTACACTGAAAGTAGGCAGCCAGAGGAGATGGGAAAAGATAAGTAAGGGAATATCTTAGGAAGGCGACTGCACCATAAAGTCAACATTACATATTCCAAAATAAAGGTTTATACCAACCAGTTTGTGGAATTCTTAATCTTGATATCATACATTTATCATCATATCTTCTTGGCAAGGTTAATAACAATTTGTTCTACGTGTTACTGTGAGACTCATGTTTACTTCATTGCTGATAGTTTTACCTCCATATTGAAAAAAAAGAAAATTGGGAGATCTCTCTCTCTCCTCTCCAGTCCCCTATGATTCAAATTACTACTTCTTTGTAGTACTTGGTTTTATTTTAGTTTACTCCAGTGTTATAGTTCATGTGCCCATTTTCACCCTGGGATGAAGTTTTTCATATTTTTCATGACTAGAAATAATGTATTTAAGTAATGGGTTCATGGCAACTTCCATTTGTGGCGTACAGAGGGTCATTCCATGAAAAAACAACCCCCTCCCCCCCCAAAAAAAAAACATATTTTCACTCTGTTGCTATACCATGAGTTGACTTCTTGCAATGGAAGGATCATTTTCTACTGTGTGATTGAAATGGTTCACACATTTCATAGTTTCTTAATGCACTTCTGTGACCTCTAATCATATTTTTATTGACAGAATCAGAGAGTATACAATGATCAGGAGGATAGCAGAAATAAAATTATTAATAATTCTACAATGTTCTTTAGATAAACCAGCTTTACTTGTATTACAATCAAATCAAAACTGCATATTTCAAAAAATATGGTTTTAAAGTGAAAAAAGTTAACCTCAAGTTAATGTCAACAATATTTCAGTTTTAGTGACAGTGTAATACAAATTACAACAAATACTAACTTCCAGTCATGAAGATGAGTCAAGAAAGTATTAAAGAATGGAAGGATATGATTTTAATCAAAAACAGCAAGAGAAATGTTTATGCAGTGTATTGTTTCACACATGACCAGCAACTTATAATGCATTTAAGGATGTGGGTAAATTTAGTATGCCCAGGTAATGGTTATATCTGCCTTTAGGATTTGTTTCTAAGTATTAGTGCATGGCTGCTCACACGTTATCACAAATTCATAGCTGTGTCCTTTACCAGCTTCGCATCTGCTCCACTGAAACCTGCATCATAATCATCACTCTCTCAGTTCAAGGCCGCAAAAGAAATCCATTACTGAAACATGCAATCATACTGCTTGAAAGGAAAAATACTGATCAATTAAACAGTTGCTGGTAGTACATAGCAGGAAAGAAAGAAGTACAAACATCTTACTTTCTAAATGACATTTACTTAACTCTGGCAATACAATACTTTCACCTTCACTGCACTGTGAAAATATAATATCAGAACAATAAAAACAGAAAAAAGTTCTCGTTTAGTTAACTGTTTCTTCACCAGTGCCCGACTTTTCTTTGTAAGTGTTTCCTATGAAGTCTGTTTCAGATTTATTACACAGAGTATGCAGTCCTGTAATTAAAAAATGGCCATTAGAAGCTGCTTAAATAAGGTTTGTTTTAATTCCTTTTTAATAATGTTTTTCTAAGCAAATACAGAACAAAAATTGTAATATTTCTAAAGTGTGAGTGTTTAGATTTCTTCAGGCTAAGAACCTACATAGGTTTACATAATGCTGGGGAAAACTGATTGTTAAATAAATCCGGATACTACTGTGGAACATTGATATTCATATGAAGACTATCTTAATACATAGCTTCACTTCTTTTTGTTTTCTTCTTGGTGTTTTAATAACAATCTTTTTTTTATTTGTATCTCTCAGTTAATATAGACAGAAATACAATTAATTTCTTCAATTGTATATGAAAAAGATTTTCCATACATACATTCATCAGGGATTTTGTGGTTTGATCTCTAAATACACCTCTGATGGACAACATAAACACCAATGTCATTGAGGAGGCATTCTATGCCATTCTCTAACATGTAAATGTTCCTGCACACATGCTTCAGGGTGGCTACTTTTATCAATTGAAACATCAAGATCATACCCTTGGTCCCACGGTCATCAATCCTGTCCAAGTCTCTGCTGTCACTAGATCAATTTGTCTGACTGGGAGCCTCCATTTTCTTCTCCTCAGATGGGGAAGCCAGTGTAATCTCTCATGCCTCACCATCTCTTGCCACCTCTTTCACTGCCCAAGCTACTAGTTTAACTCAGGTCATCTGGGTAGTAGTCGGGTCTCCAGTGATCTATGCCACAAAACTCAGTTAGGATAAAGAGATGTTTCAGTGATGTGTAGTACCATTTAACAGCAATGGCAGTGGAAAAACAGTCGTGGACAGTGCAGGAAATAAGGCAATGTAATAAAACTGTTTCAAAAAGATATTGTGGTCCACCTTTGTCAAATGCCAAGGATAGATCAAGTAGGACTAGAACAGAATTAAACTATATGACCACAGGTGTACCTTTCTTTGTAACTCTAGTTAGGGTAGAATTGTTATTCTTCTATATATAGAGTTTGTACAGAAGTAGACCTAGGAAGACATGGTCTTAGAATAAAGGATTTCAGATGCTCATAAAATGCTTTGCAGTAATCATAAACATTACTAAAAATGTCAATGTAGGTGACAGTTACCAAGAACAGCTGTGTTTAGTGATGTTTCTCAAGATCTGGGGTTCCCAAGGATTCTTTAATAAAGATGGAGGTATTTAAGTCTTCTGACATACCCTGATGATATGATAAAAACTGGACTTGAGACCTTGGGAGGATGAAGATAGAACCTAACCAGTCAGACAAAGGGTTCAGTCCATATGATACAATAGTCAAACATGATATGAAATCCATGAACTCTGAATAATCTGAACATGTGAAACAAATTCATCATAAAATAAGCCAACAGTGATTTGGGAGAGAACATACATTCCTTGTATGCATTAAGAAACATGTCTTGCATTATGGAGGTAAAAGTATCAGCAATAAATCAAGCAGGAGTCTCACAGTTATAAAATGATAAAAAAAAATAATTATGCTAGACAGATGACCAGCCTTCACAGCTACTCGAACATCCAACAAAATAGTAGCTGACTGGTGGAATGTAAGTGAGATCTCCATAGAAAAGTGCATCTTCATTCTATGGAAGATGTCAGACTGGTGCTTGGCATGAAACACAATGGTGTCTAGGTCTTATTTTTCAGAAGAGAGATTCACAGGACATTCTATCACCTTGTAAGAAAGGCTTAAGTATCTGATATTACCTCATTAATGATGTTGAATAATGGAATTTTTGGGAACAATGTACCTTCCTAAGCATTCTTAACTCACTAGCCCCTTGGGAAACATAAAATTATAATGCAAACAGGGTCAAAGCATGGACTGTCTGGCTAAAGAATAACAATCATAAATATTCAGTTATACAGACAGCTCCACAATAAAAACAAAAATACAAATATTGCATGACAAAAAATCATACTATTCCTACATTCAAGATAACTACAAAAACAACCCTAAGGAATTCTGGTCCTCTGTAATGTCAGTGCTCAACCCAGGAAATAAAAATAATCCTAATCTATACCCCAATATATCACCTCTTCAAACAGCCACCAAATTCAACACATACTTTATATAGTCCATATCCAACCTAAAAGTAAACCCAAGTCATCCACCCCAACTCAATACTTCTACTAATACCCCCAACATTAACCTGTACAAACCCAACACATTACATACACAGAACCAGCTTTTCACTCATAACCAAATACAATACAAAACCATCCCCAGCTTACTTCTCAGTCCATCCCTTTATCTCAAATAAAAACAACTAGTACAAAAACTGAAACCTTGCTCAGCGTCAGCGGACAACCTCCCACCAGAGTATCTAAAGCTTGCAGCAGAGGGATCCCTGTAAACATTTTAATTAACAGACTCATAGCTGAATCACATGCCCCTAACCTATGGAAAATATCACACATTATCCTGTGACATAAGGGGGACAACTCTTACACACAACAACCTACTTTCCCACACTCAACATGGCTTTAGACTTGTACACAGTACCTCAACAGCCTTATTTACTTTCATGGACTCTGCCAACAATATTTCATCCATGCCTTTATCTCAGGTGGAATTACAATTGCTGAATAAAGGGCTTAATTTTGTACCCATTTTTTTTGTTCCAGAGGATTATTTTGCACAGGATGTTATATCTTTTTGTCATTTATTAAATTTGAAATTACATTTTGATTCTGTGCCATCTCATGTGGATGACAATACATTTAAATTTCACAAATCTACTTTTATGTCTCCCATGCGTCTGTCCAAAATAGTGTTTTCAAAGATCTACATTTCCATTTCAGGCAATCTCACATTCTGTGTAATAATCTCTCAATGGTTGAACAACAGTTAATTACTGATCTTCAAAACAACAGACATTTGGCCATTTTACCTGCTGACAAAGGTGAAGCGGTGGTAGTTATAGATTGGGTCAAATATCATGAGGAAGTGGAAAGACAACTTAATGACAGTCGACACTACATGTATATGCCTCTGGACCCTAGCTCCAGATTCAAACAAATTGACCAATTCCTATTGGAAGCCAAAGAAGAAGGAATCATTTCAGACTCAGATTTACATCATCTTACTGTACCTGATCCTAGTAATCAATATTTATACCTACTACCCAAAATGCATAAGAATTTACATAATCCACCAGGTAGGCCAATTGTATCAGGTAAGGATTCAATCGCTGAGCCATTATCTCAATTTTTGACTAAACATCTTAAACCTTTGCTGAAATGGGTCAGATCCCATATTCAGGACACCACACAGTCTTTACACATCATTTTGGTTATTCAACTAGAGCCAGGATGGCTGTTATGTACCTTGGACGTAACAGCATTATATACCAATATTACACATTAGACAGGGCTACAAGCTTTAGAATATTGGTTATATAGATCAGACCTATATCCACTGAGTTTCATCACATTTTTGGTTTGCTTAACTGAACATGTCTTGACCAAAAATACTTTTTACTATCAGGGAAAGTGTTTTTGGCAGGTACATGGTACAACCATGGGAGCGTCATTTGCCCTGATCTACGCAGATTTGTTTATGACCTTCTTTGAGGAACAAATGATCTATGATTCCAACCATAATATATACTTAGACAAAACTGATATATGGAGATGTTATTTCGATGATTGTTGGATGGTGTGGAGGGCAGATACAGAATATCTTAAGAAATTTGTTGAATATCTGAACAGCAATAAGTGGGGTTTGGAATTTACAGTTAATTATCATTTACAACAAATTACTTTTCTGGATATTTTAGTCACTTGAAATACTGAGCATACTCTGGATAGCGAGGTTTATCGCAAATACCCACAATACAACTCATCACTGCATGCAACTAGTTTCCACCCTCCACACATCACACACAACATCCCTAAATCCCAGTTTCTCCATAACAGTCTTATTTGCTCAAACTTGGATAATTATGAGCATTACAAACAGGATCTGGTGAGGGGCGGTCGCTGTGGTACAGCGGTTAGCATTGACAACCTCACAGCAAGACATTCTCTGGTTCAATTCTCTGCTGGGGTGCCTTCTGTGTGGAGTCTGCATGTCCTCCCTGTGGTCGTGTGTGTTTCCTCCGGGTGCTCCAGTTTCCTCCCAAAAACATGCTGTAGGTGGATTGGACACTCTAAATTGGCCCTAGGTGTGAGTGCGTGCATGTGTGTGCCTTCTGTGGAAGGTTGGGCGCTGGGCTGGCAACTCGACACTGTAAAAACTCCACTGCCAATAATGAGTGGACAGGTGATCCGCTGTGGCGACCCCTAACCCTAAAAAAAGCCGAAAAAAGAAGAAGACGACAAACAGGGTCTGGTGAGAAGGTTCAAAATAAGGGGTTATAAATTTGGCAATATCCTTATTGCCAGTAATTGGGCATCTACACTAGATAGGAATTATTCATTAACCTAACAAAACAGACACCACTTAGGGACCCCGGACATTTAGTTGGTTACTGCATATGGGCGTAACACCAACATATTATTAGATTGTGTTAAACGACACTGGAAGATATTATTTGCGGACCACAGATTATCTAATATTCTTAAAGACAAATGTTTGTTTTCATTTCATAAGGGCAACACTTTGGGCTCACATTTCAGTCATTACAAATGGTGGTTGGAACCAGTCAAGTAAAAACCACAACATTTATTTATTTATTTATTTTTACATTTGTTAACCAGGTTAGTCTGTGTGGGTTCTTAGAAGCCTTTTTTCAGCAGAGACCCGAGGAGAAAAGCTCCCCCAAAAAAAATGTTTTAAGTAAACAAATAATAAGAACAAAGATAAACACAGATCACATTTTAAGTATACATACTTCTGAAGTAATTACATAACATGCAATAAAGGAATATACAGAATGGATGGAAATACAATACAATACATATATGGAAATTTTCACGTAGTATGGCAAGAAACTAAGCAGAAATATTGTAAGACTAAGGTCAATACACTGCTGAACCAAGGTACTAGGCATGAAGTAAGTAAATATACAGATAAAGTTGTGTGAACTTTGGAAGTTAATAAATAAATTAAAGAACAGTAATAGGGGATTATGGAATTGATTATAACATGAGCCAACTAGTATGAAATATGACGGAAAAAATGTGTAGGTAGTAGTAAGAGAAAGAGCTAGAAGTGATACAGTTAAGTTAGATTACCCTGAATGTTTTTTGGGTATTAGTTTAGAGCATAAACATATCCGATTTGATAGGAAAAAAAGATTTAAGCTGTTTCTTGAAGGCATTTTTGTCTTTAAGTAGTCTAAGGGCTAAAGGGAGTGTGTTCCAATTTTTTGCAACTGAGTGACAATAGAGTATTTTCCCAAAGGTTTTGTTTGACTTATGAACTTCAAGAAAGTATTTATTAGTACTTCTTGGTGGGTGTTGAGGAGTATAAAGTGTCAGAAAATTTGCAAGGGATGGGCAGGATTTAGGACTGTTTACTATATTGCGAGCTATAAGTAGTTGGGATTGAAGCAGTACATTGGAAAATTCAGGCCAGTGTAAAGCCTTTAACAAGAGACAGTGATGGGATTTGTAAGGTTGATTTGCAGCAAATCTGGCTACTTTGTTATATGTGGCTTCTACTTTGGATATTAGGTTACTCTGTAGATGGGTAAGAATAGGTGAAGCACAGATTAGGGATGGTAGAAGCAGGGATTGGGCAAGGGATGGCCTGGAAGCACAGGGAAGAAAGTTTTTGTGAAGGTAAAGGAGACCTAGTTTTTGGTGGTTTTTTTATTGAGCTATGAATGTGATGATTGAATTTAAGTTCATTGACAATTATTGCTCCAAGGAGTTTTGTTTGGGTGTCAACAGAAATTTTAGTTCCATTAAGGGATGTTACAGAAAATTTCTATTTTGCATGTTCCAGACTTTTAGGTAGGAAAAGTAGTAGCTTAGTTTTGCTCTCATTTAGCAGGAGTTGGTTGGATTGTAGCCAGTTTTCAACTGAGTGGAGTGAGTTTTGTGTAAGGGATTGAAGGTTTTCTATGTTGTCAGCAGAGCTGATGATGGTCGAGTCATCAGCATACTGAATAAGATTGGATTGGGGGTAGGATGAGAAAAGGTCATTGCTAAATACATTGAAGAGGAGATGGCCCAGTATTGATCCTTGTGGGACCCCTGTCCTAACTGATAGAAAGGGGGAGTAGGAAGAGTTCCATCTAACAGCCTGGTGTCTATTAGTGAGGTAATCACAAAACCAGTAGGTGGTGGAGTTTGAGAAGTCTAGGTTGGAGAGTTTATAGTGAAGTATGGTATGAGATACGGTGTTGAATGCTTTCGATAGGTCCAGAAAGAGGGCTGATGCTATTTTGCTATTATTCCTGACTTGAGCAATGTTATTAGTAAAGGATACAAGAGCGGTAGCTGTGCTATGTGTAGGACGGAAGCCATATTGAGTTGGCGTGAGTAGGTTTTCATGTAGCAGATGATTAAGTACTTGCTTATGGATACACTTTTCCAGTATTTTGGAGAGAGGAGACAGTATGGCAATTGGTCTGAAATTGGTTGGCTCAGTGGACTTTCCTCCTTTATGAAGAGGTACTACAAAAAATGTTTTCCAAATTTCAGGGACTTTGCCTTTTTTATGGATCTATTAATCAGGAGAGATATGGGGTAAGCTAGAGATGTAGCTGCATGTTTAAGGAATAATGGAGGAAGGTTATCAGCTGAGGGTGAACCAGGTTTTAGTTTAGTTAAGAGCAACTTGATATAAGAGGTGGGAACAGGTAATAGTGAGAATGAGAGTAAGGGTGAGAGAGGTGGATCAGAGGTGGATGAAGATGTAGATGGATTGAAAGAGGTGCGGGTAGAGAAGTTAGTTATAGTTAAGTTTTCAATTGTTTCAATGAAGGACTTATTAAGGAGGGTTGCTATGTCCAGAGGAGTCTTGTCAGAATGAGGTGTGGGTGGGGTAGGACTACCAGGTAAGAGAAGTTTATTGACAGAGTTTCAGGATTTTTTAGGATTACAGTTGGAATTGTTAAGTGAGGATTGGTAATAGTTCTTTTTATCAAGATTTGTTTCTTAGCTTTGTTTCTAAGTTCCCTGTAAGAGATAAGGTTGGAAGAGGTATTATTGCCTTTCCAAGTTTTCCAAGCTTTATCTCTGGTCTTCATGAGTGTAAGGGTAGTTTTAGTTAGCCATGGGGCATATCTGAATTTGATGAGGGTTTTCCTAGTGGGGGCAAGGGAGTTGAGGATGGATAGAAAGGTGTTGTTGAAGTGTAGTACTGCTTCATCGAGAGTGAGATTAGAGAGGAAAGACCAGTTTAAAGTAGAAAGAAGGTGATTTAGTGAATCAGGAGAATAGCTAGATAGATCACGGGTCACCTTATATTGTTGTGCTTCATGCAGGTGTTCAGAGTTTCTATGAACTAGTAAAGGTAGGTGGTCACCTAATGTGTCTGTTAGAGTGGTTGGATTATGTTAATGGTTGGGGTAAGGTACTAGTATCCAGTCAATAAGTGAACCAGTAGAGGAAAATTTATGAAGGTGGGTAGGGGAAAAGATGAGCTGTGTGAATCCATACAGGTTGAGAGAGGTAGAAGGTGATTCTTTATTGATCTGCAGCCAGTCAGTAGTGACATCTCCTAGTATGATGGCTTCATAAGGGATAGTTTTAGATTTCCAGGATAGAAAATGTTCTAAAATGGGGACATTATTTCCAGGAGGGATAACAATTGATGCAATGGCAAGTTTTTTATGGTGGCTAAGTTTAAAGTCAGCTACAATTATCTCAGCTGGGAGAAAGTCAGATATGGGAAATGAGATAGGAGAGACAGACAGGCAGCTAGAATGCATGATTGCAACTCCCCCTCCTCTTTTTGAAAGCCTGTCATGCCTGAGGATATTGTAGCTAGGGGGAAGAATTTCAGAATTAGAAATACTTGGTTTTAACCAGGTTTCACACAAGGGAAGTATGTTTGGGTTATGTTGAGTGATCCAAGCATGACGTGTTGTTTTTTTAACTATACTTTGAATATTTATAGATGAGAGGGTGAGTCTTTTTGGGGAATAGTATTAGTAATGTATGATGGAGAGGTGCAAGAAATCACAGAGGTGGTAGTGGTATTGAAAGTATTTTGTGGAGAATTGTTAGGTCCTGGATTGGGGTGGATGTCTCCTGATAGTAACAGGTTGGATAATATCAAATTGACTATTGGAGAAAATGGGTGCATGCGTGGATATTTGTTTTTGTGGTCAACATCCTGTTTAGGTGTAAGGAAGTATTTGAATCTATGTGTGGCAATAATGGTAAAGTTAGATGGGGGGATGTGTGAGTAAAGGTAGATGTGTTGTGGTTTGGAGATAAAGTGAGTGTGGGTGATTTGGTGTGTATAACAGTAGTGCTTTGATAGCATGTAAAAACTGGGAGAAAGAGTAATGTAGTTGAAAGGAGAAGGAGAAATAGTATATTAAAATAGTAGGCATATTAGTAATTAGAGTAGTGTGAGATAGATGATATTGTTAGTTCAGAGAGTGATTAAATACTATAGGAATGGTGTAAGAGTGTGAGTACTAAGGGGATGGGGATTTAAAGAGGTGTAGGTGTGTTGGGTTGTATGATTGGCTAGTGAAGTGGGTGGAGGCGGTGTGGCTAACTATAAAGGAAATTGAGTCAGGGGTGGGTGGGAATGGGGGCTGGATAGGGGAGTGAAGTGAGCCAGAACAATAGTGCGGATGGAGTGGGCCACACAAAACCAGATGGAACTAGCCCACGAAAATCAATCATCCAGCTTATTTAAGGTATGGTAGTTTGCAGCACTTTTACTGTTTGTAAATAAATTCTGTGTCCCTGGGTTTGGTTGTTATTAGCAAATGTGTAGGTTTTGCTCCAATTGGTTTCCCCACTCAAACTTTTTAAGTTGCTTCCAGTAAGGCGTAACAGTCACAACCTTTAAGTCTGATTTATTTTAAAAATGCTCAGTGAGACCTAAAAGCAACTGGTAACTGATTAAGAAGTAATGATGCCACCTAGTGGTATAGCTTGGAAACAAGTCTACACTGTGGGGGGGTCGAGCCAGTTGTCCCTGCAAGTGTACACTACCTTTATAGCAGATTAAAAGCTTAAGGATATATCCACATTAGCTATGTGGAGTGTTTTTTGCCTATATTAGTAAAAATAATTGATTCTTTCTGATGGTACATACATTTACTTTTGAAACATTTATTCTCAAATGTTTAGGTTGATGCTTGCCTAAAACAGCTTCAGGTTGCAATTGAGGGGACCTCCCATGGGTGAAACTAACTGGAAACTGTTCTGTAAGGGAAGAGACAATATAAGAAATATTAGAAATATTAGGTGGCTGAAAGTACTGTACTGGAGTTAGATAGAATATGAGGAGTTATTTATACAATGCCTAATACCTTGTAGCTACTATGCTGAGTTTCAGACATTTAACATAAGTATAATGTTTGGCATTCAGTTAGCTTTTCTGTATGGTTGACAGGTAACAATGACAGCATTAATAACTCGTACACAGTGGAGAGCCTTTCAAGAAATGAAAACCAAGTTTCTTTCATTCAAGAAAAAACATACTGGCTTTTAAATTACTTTCTTATAATATAGTAACAACTTTAGTAGCTATGCAAGTGCTTGCAGGGTTCAGCTGTTACTGTACGCTATATAATATGGAGTAACACACTCTCTATACAAGACCAGGAAGTCTAGGGCATATTACTGGAGTAATAGGAGCATGCAAGATATCATTTCAAGGAGATGCAAGGCTGCACTGAGTGAGGGGGTTGTACGACAGGACAGAGAACACTTTATGTCGGCAGCCTTAACTCAAGTCCCATTCACATCTGCTAATTTATTAAAACAAGTATATGCTAGTAGCTAAAACATAGAGGCTGCAAATTACATTTATGTACTTTTGAAAGCAGCAGTCACACGCCAGCTATTATCTGACTAAAGCCAGTTTTGCTAGATGTAGGCAGCTACCAGTAAAACATTGTAAACTACTAGTTCTTTATAAAAAAGAATCCTCTTATTTTATGGGCAAATAACTGTGATTTAGCAAACACTCACATCAGCTAATCCTTTAACAAGCCATCATTTGTAAACTGTAACAAATAGCAAGTCAGGTAGATTCAGTCAGCCACATCAGTCTGTAGCTTTAATGTACACAAAACAAAAGCAGTATAAATAGAAGTTATGTTCTTACCATAACGTTCCATGTTAGTTGTCTTCTTCTCGCCTTCTTTCTTGCTGGATGGGTTCGGAGCCGACCTCGGCTCCGACTCGGCCACTCTAAAAGCTCGAGAGTTGGTTCCACCGGCTCGAGGCTCCCCTTATATCCCACAATGCTAGGCGGTATTACCTCAGATCTCATTTGTAAGCTTATGCCCAGCTAAAATAACTCCAGAACCACTGGAAAAGGGGAAAAACCCACCTCTATAAAAGGAAGGGAAGAAGGTGACCTGAAAACCTGAAGAAGGAATATATGCACAGAATAGCATATACCTATCTACAATAGAGGTGGTAGAAAGAGAGGTCACAATCAAACTCCTCTAGGTCTGTTCAGGCTAGGGGGAAGGAGGGTGGGACGCAAGAAAGAAGGCGAGAAGAAGACAACTAACATGGAACGTTATGGTAAGAACATAACTTCTATATGTTAAGTTGTCAATCTCGCCTTCATTCTTGCTGGATGGGACCGTCCCTAGCACCTTGTCCCGGTGGCCTATCGGAACAGACTCTTGAGAACAGTGGAACCAAAGTTAGCTCTATGTCTAGAAGCTAAATCCAACTTATAATGAGAAATGAAAGTGTGAGGAGTAGCCCAAGTAGCCGCTGCACAAATGGTGTCAATAGGCAGCCTGTCTTGGAAGGCTATAGAAGTAGCCAAAGCTCTGGTAGAGTGAGCCTTAGGTTTGTTAGGCAGCTTTTGGTGTCTAATTTCATAAGCAAAGGAAATCAGAGATGTTAGCCATCTGGAGAGTGATACCTTCGAAACTGAAAGTCCCTTTCTGCCTTCTGCATAAGAGACAAACAACTGGTCAGTTTTCCTGATCTGTTTGGTTCTATCCAAATAATACCTTAACTGACGATGAACATCTGGCCAATGCAATGTTTGTTCAGACCTGTTAGAAAAGTTAGGAAAAAACACAGGGAGGTCAATGCTTTGATTTACGTTAGACGCAGAGGCTACTTTAGGTAAAAAGGATGGATTGGTTCGTAAGGACACTCTGTCTTTATGAAACAATAGATACGGTGGTCGACTGCTGAGTGCATGAAGTTCTGAGACCCTTCTAGCTGAAGTAATGGCTACCAGAAAGAGAGTCTTCCAGGATAGCAATTTCAATGAACAGGAAGCTGCAGGTTCGAACGGGGGAAGAATCAAAGATGTGAGAACTAAATTAAGGTCCCAAGAAGGAGGAGGATTTCTTATAGGAGGTCTGAGAAGAAAAACTCCCTTCAAAAAGCTTTGCAAAGCTTGTGAGACATGATGGCAGAATCTGAGATGCCCACATGAAAGTTAGAAATAGCTGCCAATTGAACTTTAAGAGTAGAAGGAGATGAACCTGCATGGAAGAGTTCAGCTAGAAAATCAAGGACTATTTGGATGGAAGCAGTGAAAGGATCTATGTCCCTTCCTTGAGCCCAATAGGCAAAACGTTTCCACTTACTAAGATAAATCTTCTGAGTGGAAGATTTATGGGAAGCTATCAAAATATCTCGAACAGAGTGAGATATTTGAGGAAGCCTGGCTAAAGTTGGAATTGGAGGAACCAAGCAGTGAGGTTCAGAGAGGGGAGGGAGCGATGTAACTGACCCGATTGATGGATCAAAAGATCTGGAACTAGGTCCAGATGCCAAGGTTGCTCCAACAGAAATTGATGTAGAAAGGGGAACCAAACCTGTCGAGGCCAGTAAGGAGCAATGAGGATCAATGAGGCCTTCTGAGCGATAGCTTTCTGTATCACTTGAGAGATTAGTGGGAAGGGAGGAAATGCATACAGAAGTCCCCGGGGCCAAACCTGGACTAGAGCATCTCTGCTGGGCTGGCCTGGTAATGGGAATAGGGTGAAATAATCTCTGCACTTGCTGTTTTGGGGGGTAGCAAAAAGGTCGCAGCAAGGCTGACCCCACTTGAGAAAAATTTTCTCCAGAATAGAATCTTTCAGAGACCACTCGTGAGGCATGAGTATAGCTCTGCTCAATTTGTCCGCGATTAGATTGGACTTCCCGGGGATATGCGTTGCTATCAGAAACCGCTGAGAAGAAATCGCCCATTGCCACAGTCTGAGTGCTTCTCGACATAGGGGATAGGACCTGGTTCCGCCTTGTTTGTTGATATACCACACTACAGACATATTGTCCGTCTGGATTGCTATCGTTCCCAAGGGAAGAGAGTCTTGAAGGGCTTGCAACGCTAAAAGCACTGCTCTCATCTCTAGAACATTTATATGCAAGTGGCATTCGTCTGGTTGCCATATGCCCTGGACTGTTCTGCCCTGATAATGCCCCCCCACCCGATCAGGGAGGTGTCCGTTGTCAGAGTGGCAACCGGAGGGGGAGGAACAAAGGGTCTTCCCAGGCAGAGCTGAGGGGAAGAAATCCACCAAAGAAGATGATTCTTGCATGCTTGCGTAATCATAATGGTGTGGGACATCGGAAGTTGCTGGTACGACCATTGTGTGAAGAGCATCCATTGAAGGATTCTCATGTGGAATCTGGCTAAAAGAAGTAGAGGGATAGCAGCTGCCATAATCCCCAGTACTTTCAGAACTAATCTTACTTTGACTCTGTTGCTGTGGAAAAGAAGAGAGACCAGTTTGCGTATGTCTGCTATTCTTTGGTCTGTTAGTCTCGCAGACATGTTGACTGTGTCTAGATTTGCGCCTATGAAGGTAATAGCACGACAAGGCGACAAAACAGACTTTTCGCAATTTATTGAGATGCCTAACTTTTGACAAATGCGAAAGGTGTAGTCTCTGGCCATTAACAGAAGATGCTTGGTAGGAGCTGTGAGGAGCCAGTCGTCCAAATATGGAAACACCTGGAATCCTTGACGTCTCAGGTGAGAAGCTACCACTGCCATGCATTTGGTAAACACCCGGGGGGCAGTGGTGAGACCAAAGGGCAGGGCTCTGAATTGAAAGTGACTGGTTCCCAGCCGAAGCGGAGAAATCTCCTGGAGCGTCTGTTCATTTTATATGATAGTACGCATCCTGGAGGTCTATAGAGCACATCCAGTTTTCCTTTCCCAAAAGGGGTAGGATGGATTGTAGTGTGACCATCCGAAATCTTGTTTTCTTGACCGACTTGTTCAAGATACTGAGATCCAAAATGGGTCTCCAGTCCCGTTTTCTTTGGAACCAAAAAGAATTTGGAGTAGATTCCGGATCCTTGCTGGTCTGCTGGCACTGGCTGAATGGCTCTTTTTGCAAGCAACTTTGAAATTTCCAACGCTGCTTGATCCCTTTGAGCGGGTGGAACATCTGGAAGGGATTTTTTTGATTGATTTGGAGTACGAAAGAATGGAATGGAATAGCCTTCGGAAATGATGGACTGTACCCACTTGTCTTGAGTTAGGGATCGCCAGGCTTCTGGGTACAGTGACAATCTTCCCCCGACTGCCTCCGAAGGTGGACAGTCGGGCAACACCTCAGGGATGCTGAAGGGCTTATCGGAAAAGGTTTCTCGATTGCCCTGGTTCTGCGGACCCCCCCTGCCTCTAGGGCGACGTCTATCATTATTGTTCCCCCTTCTGCCTCTAGCGTGGAACCGACTCTGTGCGTCAGGCAAAGTCCCTTGAGATTGTTTGCGGAACCACATTTTTCCACTTTTCTGGCCTTTGGGGTAAGGCCTAGAAGGAGTAGAAAAACGGACTCCGACGGCAGAAAGAGTTTTGCCATCCGTCTCGCACCTTGTCAAGGTTTCTTTCACTTGAGGACCAAAGAGAGATGATCCATCAAACGGGGAATTAGTGAAAGACGTTTTAAAGGGGTCCGCAAAGTTGCATAGCCGCATCCAGGCATGCTGGCGTAAGGCCACCCCTGTCCCTGCGGCTCTGCTCGCTCCATCAGCCGCATATGAAAGGAGGCGCATGGAGAAGTTAGCTATAGAATTTAGGGTAGCCAGCTGAATGTTCATCTTGTCCTGAAAACCCGCAGCTGTAGGATCCTTCAACATGTCACTTGCTTCCCTGATCAAATCTCTTTGAAGACGAGTGAAATGGCATAGGTAGTTCAGTGAACGCATAGCAAAGGTCACTGACGAAAACATCCGCTTCCCGTACCTGTCCATAGACCTAGATTCCTTGTTAGGAGGATGGACAGGCACCGAAGGATCAGCTAGTTCCTTCTTAGTGGCAGCAGCTACCACCATAGCATCCACAGAAACTCCCTTGGTCAGAAATTGTTTATCTGCTGGTGCTGTGATAAACTTTGAAGGTCTCCTGGGGGTGGGGTCCACTGAGTCAGGAGCCGTCCAAGCCTTTTTTGCTACCACCTGCATGAGGGGGTCAAGGGGGACACCCAGGAGGTGGAAGGGCGAGAGCCAAACGCCTCAAGATACACAGATTCATCCTCCGAAGGGTTAAGGGCTGGCCAATTTCCCCTCTGTTTGAGGATTTCTAGAATGTCTGCAAAGGAGACATCTTCAGAAGGGGAACGGGGGGAACCCTCAGAATCCTCTAAATCTGTGTCAGAGGTGACAGACTCATGTGAGTCTATGTGTTTCCTCTTACACTTTCTCTTCCTAGGGGGCTCCCCTGCCAATTCAGGAGAGGCCTCGGAAGAGGATGAGATCCCCACAGGGGATTCTTGAGGAGCTGGCTCTCTGCGGTCTGGGATGAGGGGATGAGTAGACATAACCTGAGGCACCGAAGAGGGAGGGGCGGACGGAGCCGACTGTGGAGTTGAACCAGGTTCCAACACACTCCGCATGACCTCGAACGCACCCCTGTCAGGCAGAGCCAGAGGTCCCCGCTCCGAAAAGCTGAGAACCCCCCTCGGCACCGACAGTGATGGCTCCGAGGCCGATGTCGGAGCCGAACTCACCAGCGCCGAGGCACCGAGAGGGAGAGCGGGGTCAGACAAGGGTCCGATGCCACTCACCCCCTCGGAGCCGACGAGGGAAGTCCGGCGCCGAGATTCTTCCAAGGAAGAAATCGGAGCCAACGACAGAGCCGAAGACATTTGTATTGGCTCCGACGCTACCACAGTCTCGGTTCCGAAACGCCCCGGCTCCGAGCTCAAAGGAGTCGGAGGAGGAACATTTTGAGGGACAGAGTCAAGCATCGACTGATGAGTCAGGCTCTGAAGCATTTGGGCCAGTGCCTCGGACTTAAGAAGTCGACTCACTACCCTCTGAAGGTCATGATCCGAAAGCCTCGATGACCTAGAGGAGTGAGATCTATGGCTCCGTTCAGACAGCAAGGGAGACGCTGGAGCCGAATGAACGTTGCCAAGGGACGGTGATCTAGACCTCTTTCTAGATGTCGGCTCCGATGGTCTGATCGGAGCCGACACAGGAATTTTTAATGCCTCGGCTCCAGCCGGAGCCGAGGAAACCACAGAAGCTGCAGTCTGAGACTCATCGGTTCCAGCCGGAGCCGATGTAGCAGGAGGTTTCGAAGCCTTAGGCCTCGACTCAGAAGCTGGAGTCGAGGACCTAGAAGCCTTAGAGGGTTTGCCCGAAGTAACAGTAAGGGAACCCTCAGGCTTAAGCAAACCTCTTAAAATAAGTTTATTTTTTCTTTCCTGCAGGACTCTAGGGCTGAAGCCATGGCATACAGCACAAGAGTCCTGCAGGTGTAAAGGTCCCAGGCAGTACACACAAGAAGTGTGACCGTCTGTCAGAGACATTTTCTGACAGCACGAGTCACACTTCTTGAAGCCTGAGACCTTTGAGTCCTTAGACATTGTGAAGAAAAGTGTAACCACACACACACTGAAACACACCGATTACACTTTAGTCTACACAAGTTTTTTAGATCCCTAAAAAACACATACACATACACTCCACTAAGGGGATGGAAGGGCCCGAAGGCCTGAGGGAAGAACTTATAAGTTCTTAGTGAAAAAGGGGAATAAACAGAAGGGAAAAGGGTCTAAAACCACTAAGTTAAGGAAAATAACTATAAAAGGTTAAAGTAAAGGGGTTTAAATAGACTATAGATTACTCTATAAATACTGACCTGAAGCCGGTAGAAACCAAACACCTCGATCGCTGTAGCGGCAAACGAGATCTGGGGTAATACCGCCTAGCATTGTGGGATATAAGGGGAGCCTCGAGCCGGTGGAACCAACTCTCGAGCTTTTAGAGTGGCCGAGTCGGAGCCGAGGTCGGCTCCGAACCCATTCAGCAAGAATGAAGGCGAGATTGACAACTTAACATCTACTGTTACAGGGTAAACCAACATTAACAGCCACAAAATACAGGCAATATAACAAATGTTATAAGGTAAACCAGTTTTTTAAAAACAATTTTACAGACAATGTACAAAAATGCAGTACTTACTGGTGTGCACACTTAGCTGGGGACTGTTGGTTCCTTGCTGGGAGGATAGGACTTTAAATATGGTGCCTTGTAGCTAGCCCAGGAAAATCAGTCAGCCAGGTTACTTAAGGTATGATAGTTTGCAGCACTTTTACTGTTTGTAAATAACTTCTGTGTCCCTGGGTTTGGTTGTTATTAGCAAATGTGTAGGTTTCAGAATACATGTTTCAAAAGTAAATAACAGTTTCCACAGTTAGATTCACCCACAGGAGGTCCCCTCAATTGCAACCTGAAGCTGTTTTAGGCAAGCAACAACCTAAACATTTGAGAATAAATGTTTCAAAAGTAAATGTATGTACCATCAGAAAAGAATCAATTATTTTTACTAATATAAGCAACAAAACTCCACATAGCTAATGTGGATATATCCTTAAGCTTTTAATCTGCTGTAAAGGTAGTGTACACTTGCAAGGACAACTGGCTCGACCCTCCACCCCTCACAGTTTAGACTTGGTTCCAAGCTATACCACTAGGTGGCAGCATTACTTCTAAATCAATCCCAGGTTGCTTTTAGGTCTCACTGAGCATTTTTAAAATAAATCAAACTCACAGGTTGTGACTGTTACTCCTTACTGGAAGCAACTTAAACAGTTTGAGTGGGGGGGACCTTTGGCATGGATGTTTCCCTTGTGGGCATTGTGTACATTGCCCTAAAGTTGTAAAATCAAAACAGATCACCAGCAGAAACACGGCAACCGTATTTGATATAAAATTTTTAGTCAATTGTGGGTCTGACTGGGTTATTTCAGCCTTCTATACTGGACAGATGTCCAGACCATTAAGACTACATATATCCGAACATGCCAGAGATATCAGAAGTAAAAGACCATCCCATGCTTTGTACAAACATACAGTTACACACACTACAGCCATTTTTAGATTTACTATCATTGATGGAATTTTGGAGATAGAATCAACAAAATGGGTTGGCATTCAATATTAAATAAAAAGGAAAGGAAGTGGATAAATGTAGTTTGGAACAAACTAAGTTGTCCTGGACCCACGAGTAAAGGGCAGGGGGCAAGACTGGGATTATAATTAGTGTCATGGTAATGAAGGAGTAGAAGGGAATTAGAGTAGTTAAGGAAGTGAGGTAAGGAAGGGTGGGACTCAGGATCATCCAAGTGTTGGTTGCTAAAGGAAGTAGTCACATTTGGCATGAGTAGGTGGATGAGAGTACAGCTAGCTCACGTCCAGATGACCTGTAGGTATCTGGAGGATTGAGGTAGGTTTTGGAAAGGATGTGATGGATGAGCATTGGGGGATTGGATGGTGGTGGATATTTATATATATTGATATATATATAAATATATATATATATATATATATATATATATATATATATATATATATATATATATATATATATATATATATATATATATATATATATATATATATATATATATATATTGATGTATATATATATATATATATATATATATATATATATATATATATATATATATATGTATATATATATATATATATATATATGTGTGTATATACATATATATTTTTCCCTGTTGCGGGTGTATATGTGGGTGGTGTGGGGATCCTGTAGGCTGGTAGTGGTGGTCTAGGGATCAGAAGGTTGAGGGGTAGGTGATAGGCAGGGGGTCCTTATTACAAAGCTGCAGCTGCTAGCGAGGTCATGGTGGTGTGTTAGGCTTACCTGTAATTTGGTGGTGGTGGTGGTGATGAGGATTATTGAATTCACCCAGGGAGGTTTTATTCTCCCTGGTGGTTGGCAGATGGCGGTCTGGTCCACGCAATCCTTCCTAGGCCTGGGATTGGCGGCCTGCTGGTAGTAGGCTTTCTGGCCAGAGGGTAAGGTGTTCCATGGTGGCATACTTGCCTGGGGGGGGGGGGTTTGAAGTTCTCGTTGGTGGTAGTGGTGAGGGATAGTGAATTTCTGCCTGGTGGGCTTGTTCAATGGATGGCGGTTCTGTCCATGCGGTCCTTCCTAGGCCTGGGTTTGGCGTCCTGCTGGTAGGATGCCTTGTGGTTGGAGGGTAAGGCATTCCGTGATAGCTTCCCTGCCTTGAGGGGGTTTCTCACAGTTCTTGTTGGTGGTAGCGGTGAGGGATAGTGAATTTCTCCCTGGTGGGTTCATTCCCGTTGATTTCCTTGGCTCTTCTGGGGAGGCACCGGTTTTACCATGGTTTATGGCTGGGCTGGGTGTGCGCATGCGCACTAGTGGTGGCAGGTAAACCCTTAAACTTAGTTGTTGGTACACGCAAAGAAAAAAAAAGAATGAAAGAAAGAAAAAGATCGACATTGTGGGGTGTGAGAGCACAGACCCACTTGGGAGAAGTGCTTAGTCTCTCCCGGGGCGAGGGAGCGTGCAAGCAATCTGTAAGGAATCGTTGATAAGTATATTTCTTGGCAGTTTGATTTTCAGAGTTCTACATTGTCTTAATTGTGGCCTGACCTGATGTTTAAAAAAATAATATATAAATAAAATAAAAAAATAAGTATATATATATATATATATATATATATATATATATATATATATATATATATAACTCACATTAAGTTACAGGGATTGAGGAGGAGAGGGAGGTTAATACTGCTATGGCCTTGTAAGCAGTCCCTTCAGTAGTTAGTTGCTTTGTACTGTATGGCACTCTGGATACACAGAGAATGGCGGGGGGGTTCCACTTTAATGCTGTGGATGACCCTCTCTTTTAACTGGGGGGTGGGTGGAGGGGATATCTCTAAAAAAAAATAAATAAATAAAGGTATTAATGTTGTGTGTTTCTTTCTGCAGGTGGTGACATTAAAAGGGTTACGCCAGCAATGGCAAGCTATCGTAGCCCAGGCGGAGGAATTATTCCAGGACGTTGCGAGGTCTGAGGCAGTGGTGGAGCCTAAGCCAGTTCCGGGTCAGAAGAGATGCGCCCTGTGACAAAGACTCCAGGCTGGGGGAAAAGGTAGCAGGCGGAGAAACAGACGGTTGCAGTGGATGCCCCGGTTCCCAGTACGTCGCAAGGTGAAGGTGCAGGTAATGATATTAATTTACCAATGGATGGGGAACTAGCTGGTGAGTACACCGAGAAGGATGAGGTTGGAATATTGTTGGATGGGGACCTGGAAAGGGGAGAACAAGTGGCAGAGAGGGTGCAAAGGGGGTTGAAACAGGCAGTTGGGTATGCGAGCGGACAGATGGCTGGAATGGACCTGGGCTATAGGGATAGTTCGGCTGGCTCAGAGGTAGGATCAGACTTTGGGCTGTGGCCAGGGGACTGGTTAGCCACTCAGGCCCTGGGACAGGACAATAGAGCAGTTATTTTAACCCCACACATCCCGGGGATGGTGAAGGAGAAGATCTGGAAAGGTGAGTATGTTGATGTCTTTGAGCTGATAGATGTGGAAGGGGTCCAGAGGTTAGTAGAAGCAGAGTCAGATACTGGAAAGGACTTGCTGGCCACATTAGTGGCATTGTGGAGGAAGAGGACAGGTAAGCTTAGACCTGGGACGTGGAACAATTGGGTGGTCGGTTTTATTTATTACAAGGCGGTGCAGCTGGAGAAGGATGGAGCGTTGGCTTTGCCTCTTTTGGAGTACTTCCTCACCATTCAAGAGGCACATTGTTTAAGGCTGGGAATGCATTGTTGTGGTATAATCAGCGGTTTCGCAAATGGAAAGCCATTGACCAGTCTTTGCGTTAGGAGGTGCGTCATCCTGATAGATGGTTAGCTACAATGATGGACAGCTTTGGTGGGTTTAATAGGAGGATGAACATGGGTGCTGCAGGTGGAGTGTGTTGGCAGTTTAACAATGGTACTTGTTCATGGGTCGGGTGCAAATTTGCATACCCCTCTTAAGATTTGGGAGAAATCATGCTGCGACTTACTGCGGACAGCAGGGTTTTGGGTCATGGAACAACAATGGTATGGGATGGGAGGGTGACTTTCTTGCCTCTCACGGGTTACAGCCAGCTTGGGGTGGGGGTAATTTACATGGATCCAGGGGATTTGGATCCTTTAGAGGCAATAAGGGGAGGGGTGCCATTCCCCATTAAGGTGGAGGTGTTGGAGGAGATGCTTTGCCAGTTTCCTGGTTTGGCCCTAAAGAATGAGGTCATACAGGGGTTTCAGTAGGGATTTCCTATAAAGTTCACTGTGGGATGGGGGGGGGGGGTTGTAAGAATCTCTGTTCAGTGCAAGGGAAAGAAGGCATCTTGGAAGACCTGGTGGGAAAGGAGTGTAGGGCAGAGCGTTTGTAGGGTCCATTTGATAATCTGCCTTTTCTTAGCTACAAGGTGTCACCTTTGGGGTTAGTTCTGAAGAAATGGCCTGGGGAGTTTAGATTGATACATCATCTTTCATTTACAGAAGGGGGGGGGGTCAGTGAATGATTTTATTCCAAATGAGGAAGTTAAAGTGCATTATGCCTCTTTGGATGATGCAGTAAGGGAGATCAGGGAATTTCGGGAGCCGTGGCTGGTCAAAGCTGACATTGAATCAGCTTTTCATTTGTTGCCCATCAGGAGGGAGGATTGGCCAATAATGGGGATGAAGGTTGGTGATAAGTACTATTTTGATACGGCTATGCTGATGGGTTGTTCTGTGGCATGTGCAACATTTGAGAAATTTAGTACCCTTTTACATTAGATTTGGAATCAGAGGGTGGGTACGCAGAAGGCAGTGCATTATTTGGACAATGTTTTGATAGTAGGAGAAGGGAGGGGGCTCAATGTGGGTTGCAGGAATTTACAAGCATGTGTGAGGAATTGGGTGTACCATTGGCACAGCATAAGATGGAAGGCCTGGTGAGAGCTTTGGAGTTTCTGGGGTTAACAGTAGATATGGAACAGGGATTGTTTCACTTACCTAAGGATAAGATAGAGAGGCTGCAGTCAGCCATATGGGGGGGGGGGGTGGCCAAGAATAAGATTTGTATCAGTTCAGTCATGGAACTGTTGGGGCTGCTGAACTTTGCCTGTCGAGCGGTGCATCCAGGGCAGACATTTTGCAGGGCGTTAGCTTATATGTTGAAAGGGGGTAGGAGCAAGCATCATTGGGTGAGGGTGACCAAGCTGGTGTGGGAGGATTTTAAGTTGTGGGATGGTTTTCTGCAACAGTTTAATGCTATTTCCTTTTCGCAATCAGATTGGGTGGGTCAAGATGAACTTCAGTTGTTTACAGATGCAGTGGGGGGAGGTGGTTTGCAGCAGAATGGCCTCAGGATTGTAATGAAGAATGGAGGCGTGATGTGGCTTTTCTAGAGTTGATGCCGATATGGGCAGTTGAGGAACAAGCGGGTAGTTTTTCATTCTGATAATATGGCTGTGGTAAAGCTGTTGCAAAAGAAGACAGCTAGGGCAGAATTGTTGAAGGTATTGCAAAAACTGGTATCGCAGAGCCTGTTAATACATTTTTCTTTTACAGCAGTGCATGTGCCGGGGGTTAAGAATTACTATAAAGCCCTACATTCCCTAAGATGGTTTGAACTCCCCCTCCACCACCAATACGTACAACTTACTACAGTATACAAAATCATTCACAACCCACTAGCTTGTCCTGATCTTAGCCTTTAATCAATGTTCCTTTCCCAAATAAACATCTCAGATATGAAGACTAGCATCTTCTCACAAGTTATAAACCTAACAAAACCCCAGGCCTAAGCCTTAACTCCTGCTCTTTGAGAAAACTATGGAGCTCCCTTCCTTTAACTATCAATACTGCTACTAACCTGGACTCCTTCAATACCTCTATAAAAGAATACATCAACAAAGCTTGGATTTGCTCCTGTATGAGCCTAGGCTGAGGTACCATTATACCTTTTTCTTCCTGTACTCCCAATCCCCACTACTAACTAATCCTACCCTCCCTTCCTCTACACATACTCTCCTAAGGTTACACTCATACATTTTCCACATCTATTCCTACTTTTCCCGCTATCACACCCTACCCTGCTCTACTCGTACTACCTTATGCCTTCACCAATATAATCTGTTACCTTATTTCATTATTTCTAGAACATTAATAATTGTTAAGATAATCATCTATTATTAAATAATGCTGCACCTTGCTATAATCAGGCTTTCTATATAATTTATGCTTGAACACTATGGCTTTATTATGTCTGTTAAGTTTTTATTTTGACATACATAACGTGTTGTTTTCATAGTTGTGCTTAAATGTTATGACTTTATTATGTCTGTCTAGTTTTTCATTCTGTTAACCATGTGTATCTGGAGCTTTCCCCCCAGGCCTCCACTAAAAATGGACACCTCAGAAACCAGTTGGACTTTCCCGGTAAACAAATGCCAAGCATGTTCTTGCTCCCAATCCTCTACTAACCTACCCCCATGAAACTTCTTAACTCTTCACTATATTTCCTCTTTAATCATTATATTTGCCTTAATTCCTGTCTAGCATCCAGTAAAAAAAAAAAAAAAAACATTTTAACCATAGTCTACATGCATAAAAACAATGTTTACTAAGGGCTACTTTCTAAAAACTCGATCTGTAAAATGCCAATGCATGATATTACTTTCCATGTACTGTAAAGAGGTTCTGCTTGAAACTCTACTTTTCAATTTCTATACATGTTACTTCCCAGGTTAGCAAACTGCAAATAAACAAAGAAAGAAAACAAAGAAATAAATGTTTTCCAGTAGTGAAATCCACTCAATGAATAATAAAATCAAAGTTACAGAAAACAAAAATCAAACATGAGTCCAGAACTGTAAAATATTCAACAATAAACTTGAAATTTGCAATATGCAATCTTTAATGAAAAAATTTACTTCAGCAGAAGCTAAAAGAGAAATTATCAGTGTTTAAATGAGTCACATGACAACAAGTAGCAAATCAGAGCAGAAAGATTTTTAATGTACTCATGAACAGTAGTATATTTAAATCTTAGTTAACAATAGTTTTCTTTTTAAAACATGCTTCAAACTCTCCATGGAGTTTACCCTTGTTGAACATCAGCATGTAGGGTACTGATCCAATTATATTCAGCTAATTCAGTATCCAACATAATATCACTATGAAATTTGCTAGAAAAGACATTATGAACAATTGTGAAATAATATATACAATTGTTTATCTCAGTAACATATTTACTCAAAGCCAAATATTTATTAAAAATACACAAACAGACATATATATATATATATATATATATATATATATATATATATATATATGTATAAATATATATATATATATATATATATATATATATATATATATATATATATATATATATAGTTACCAAGCAACAATACCCAGAGAGGCTACCGTTGAAAGTAAGTACTGAGGAATTATACTAACAAGGAAAGAGAATACTTATTACATCTAGGGATTCTCACATTAACTTCACTTGCATATACATGCACATAAATGTTTATGTCATAACATTTCTAAATAACCTACCCATATAATGTTAAATTGTAATTTTATTCATAATAAACACAACTTTATGGCACTGTTAAGGTGAACATGTTAAACATTCCTTAGACTTACACAAGGCCTATCCAGTTTTCTCTGTTATTAGCAGAAAACAAACTTCAAGTAAATCACAGACGGATCTAAAGGCTATTAAGAAAGAGATCAAACAAAAATAAACTAATGACTTTCAGCTTTTCCGGGTTAGGAGTCGCCACAGTGGAACTCTGGTCCACTAATGATTGGCAGTGGATTTTTACGGTGCAGAGGTGCCAGCCCGATGCCCAACCTTCAAAGAAGACACACCCATTCACACACACCCTATCTGCATGTCTTAAATGTCACTTGACCATGGAAAGGACATGCAGACTCAACAAAGAAGGCGCTCCAGCCGAGAATCGAACTGGAGAACCTCTTGCTGTGATGTGACAACGCTAACTGCTGCATTTGTAGAGGCATCAGTATAAAGTCATATTCTATAGAAAAAGCATCTCCTTCTTATAACAAAATGTGAAGGTAACCTCCTGTCTTAAAAATAAACAAAGCATCACAGCTTGCTAGTTTAGCAAAAGTATCCCTTTAAAACTTCTAGAATCCGTGGTGGTGCAGCAGTAGCATTGTTGCCTCACAGCAAGAGGTTCTCCCGTTCGATTCTTGGCTGAAGTGCAGGGAGTGCCTTCTGTGTGGAGTTGCATGTCCTCCCCGTGGTTGGATGGGCATTCAAAAGACATGCGTAAATGGGCATACTTTAGTTGAAGGTTGAATGTCGAGCTGGCACCTTGGCATTCGTGAAAATCTACTGCTAATCATTAGCGGACCAGAGTTCCAGTGTGGCGACCCCTAACCAGGAAAAGCCGAAAGACAAACAACAACAACAACCCCTTTAAAACTCCTGCAGTGACTATATCAGCATATCTGCACAGAATCAACCACATTTTGAATACCCACTGAATTCTAATTATAAAGTCAGAGATATATCATCAAGTTTTTACTTCAAAAATCAGATAAGTGTCAGTGAAATGACAAAATATGAAAAGTACAGGCTCGTCTAAGTGCTTTTAATATGCTAGTCTAAGGTCAGGAAGTATGCCTTCATAAATCTGTCCTCTAGCAAATGGAATTTCAAAATAACAGCTGAAGAAGTCAGAATGATCAAAGATAAAAACAATGCACAGATACACCCAAATGTATGAGTCTAGTCTATCAAACATCCCAAAGTCATCTTTAGCAATATGTCATTCAGCTGAACTTAAATAACAGGTAAAGAAAGAAATCCCAGTGAGTCACAGTCATCACATGTCAGCCAAAGGATACAGTGAGCACCAGATGTAGGCACTGGTGCCTGACACAGAAACACAGAGCTTGAAGAAACTAATCAGCTTCATGATCTGCATTAAGCATTACTAGATAAGCACAACACCACCAAAGCATTAAAAAATAAAACAATAAATGCAGTCCTGCATCAACAGGGTCAGGGACTAATGGGCAAACCCCCCCCCCCCCACACACACACACACACAGTGGGACACACAAACACAATACGCGCACACAGACACACACACACACACACACACACATACACGCAGGCGCACACACACACACACACACACACACACACACACACACACACACACAGGCACGAACACACACAAACACACATATACACGCACACAAACACACACGTGCACTCAAGTGTGTGCACAATCAGGCACATTTATTATTTATTTATTTATTTCCAGTTTGATTACCAGGGAAGTCCACTGGGTCAGAGTAACCCATTTTCAGTGGAGGCCCAGGGAGAAAAGCTCCAAGATACATAATACAGATAAGGTACAGAAATACACGGATGTCAGTCTTACATAATATGGAAAGAGTTACAGGTAAGTACCTTGAAAATATGCATAATAAGCAGAAAAGCATTGAGTGTGGACTTATTGTTTATATGTTTTCTTTAGTGTGCACACTCAGATATTAGGTGAGAAGATGTTTTATATACATTATTTTAAGTAAAATGAGGATACACTACACATGTACAATTTAAAAAAAGAAATTAGTAATGGAAAGCTGTATACAATATTTACAATGTTGAACCATAAGAAATAAGTAGCTAATAGAGAAAGGAGAGCAAAGAAAATGCTCGTGGGAGCATAGCTGAAGGAGAGTTACTGAGGTTATCGATAGCTATTGTTTCTGTATTGATAGTTATTGATAGCGAATAGAAAAAGGACAGCTTAGAAAATGCTCGTGGGAGCATAGCAGAAGGAGAGTTATTGAGGTTATCGATAGCTATTGTTTCTGTATTGATAGTTATTGATAGCTAATGGAGAAGGGAGAGCTTAGAAATTGCTCGTGGGAGCATAGCAGAAGGAGAGTTATTGAGGTTATCGATAGCTATTGTTTCTGTATTGATAGTTATTGATAGCTAATAGAGAAAGGAGAGCTTAGAAAATGCCTGTGGGAGCATAGCAAAAGGAGAGTTATTGAGGTCTTAGGAACCTGAGGGGGAAAACCCGCAGGAGCATAGCTGAAGAAGAGTTGTTGAGGGCTTAGGAACCATAGTAGAAAACCACCCAGTGGAATGGACTAAGGAAGATTAGGTTGGATGGTGGCAATTGCATTTCCATTTTGTAGCCAGATGTTTGGTAAGCTGAGTTTTGAAGTTTTCTAAGTCTGGGGTGGTTCTTAGAGAGGGAGGAAGGGAATTCCATTTTTTGCCTAGAGAGACAGCGAGGAGATGTTGGCCTGCTGTACTTTTGGGTTTGGGGATAGCAATTAGGTTTTGATGCTCGGATCTGAGAGTTCTATTGGGGGTGTAATGGGAAGGATATTAGTTAGCGCTGGACACTTGGGTGATATACAAGTCTGTGTGCAGTGGTGAGTTGGAGGAAGTCTAAGTAGTTTGGGAGTTCAAGCCACTTTAAGAATCTTAGGGTAAGGCAGTGATGGGTAGAAGGTTTAGATTTGGTACAAATTTTGAGATTTTATTATAGCAGTTTTTTAAGTTGTAGGAAATAGAAGAGGATAGGTTAGTTAGCAGGGGGGCTCCATATAATAAGGAAGGCAGTAGATAAGTGGTGGCTAGAGTATTAGTAGTATAAGAGAGGAAGCAATTGCTCGTATACAGCATACCTAGCTTTTGGTGGGTTTTCTTAATATTTTGTTGAATATGGATATCGAACTTGAGAAGTTTGCCAATAGTAATACCAAGTAGTTTAGCGGAAGGAACCACTTCTATAGCTGAATTAGTTTGACTTAGCACTTTGAAGGCATTTTTGTTGTAGGAGAATAACTTTGTGGGAGGGAAAAGTAGAATTTTTATTTGTATGCACTGAGAGAGAGGTGGTTTTGGCGCATCCAATTTTCGGTGGTTGAGAAGGCAGTTTGTGTTTTAGACAGCAATTCTGAGAGGTTAGAGGCAGAGCAGACTAAGGTAGAATTATCTGCATACTGAATAATTTTGGAATCAGGAATGGCAGCATGAAAATTGTTTATGAAGATATTGAAAAGCATGGGCCCTAGGATAGATCCCTGTGATATGGGCCCTAGGATAGATCCCTGTGGTATGGGTCCTAGGATAGATCCCTGTGGTATGGGTCCTAGGATAGATCCCTGTGGTATGGGCCCTAGGATAGATCCCTGTGGTATGCCAGTTGGGGTAGGTAAGAAGGAAGAGGTAGAGTACTTCCATTTGACTGCCTGAGTTCTATCTGATATGTAACTGGAGAACCAGGATATAGTGTTTAGGGAGAAATGGAGCTTTGAGAGGTGATAAAGAAGGTGTTTGTGTGAAACAGTGTTGAATGCTTTGGACAGATTGAACAGAACAGTAGAGACTAGATGTCCAGAGTCTCGGGCTAGATTGACTGTTTCTAAGAAAGAGAGTAGAGCAATTATAGTACTATGACCTGGGCGGAAATTATGGTGTGTAGGTGTAAGAAGATTGTTTTGGGCCAGGTAAGGCATACATGGAAGGTTAATGTACTTTTCAAGGATTTTAGAGATTGGAGAGAGCAGAGCGATAGGGTGGAAGTTAGAGATGCTGGTGTTTTTGCCTCCTTTATGAAGGGGAAGACTATAGACTCAGTGCCAGAGTTTGGGGATGTAAGATTTCTTAACAGAACTGTTGATTATAATACTGATTGGGAGAGTTAAGGCATCAGCAGCATATTTTAGGAAGGCGGAGGGAATGTTGTCAGGAGCATTAGAGCATGGTTTAAGGTAGGATAGAAGTATTTTTATGGAGTTAGTAGAGGCAGGATTGAAGTCGAACAAGGGGGAGAGTTATTAGTGGGGTTGGATGAGGAAGAGAGAGGGGCTGGAGGGTTAATGTTGGGGAAGGTCCTGGTCAGGTCAGAAATAGTTTCTAAATAGTTTCTAAGAAGAATGAGTTAAAATCAGAGGCTAGATCAAGATCCGATTTGCTTGGGTCAGGACAAGGATTATTTTTGGATCCTGGATTAAGCAGTGAATTTATTGATTTCCAGAATTGCTTGGGGGTTTTATTGTTGTTGGACTGCAGTTTGATGTAGTAGGACTGTTTGTCCTTGGTTATTAGCTGTTTTGCTAGGTTACATTGCTGTTTGTATTGGAGCAATGTATTGGGAAGTTTATCTTTTTGGTACAGCTTCCAAAGTTTGTCCCTTTGGTGCATAATTTTCTTAGTATCTTTGGATAGCCAAGGAGCTGTATTAGTTTTTACCCTCTTGTGTCTAAGAGGGGCAAGGGAGTTTAGATTGTCTAAGGAAGACAGTGTTGAAGTGTGCTATAGCATTGGCAAAAGGAAGGGAGTTTAGTATTTGCTAGTTCATTTGTTTGAGAATGTTTGAGCATGATGTGGGGTTGAAATTACTGAGTTTACGGGTATTAATATATTAGTGCTGGTGAGGGTAAGAGGTCGTTGAGTGATGAAGTAAGCTGGGAAATGGTCGGTAATGGAATCAGGAGTTGTGCCAGAGTTGGTTATTTTATTAGGATCAGAGACTAAGATCCAGTCTAAAGTGGAACCAGGGGGATTTACTTTGTTAGGTCGGGTGACTGAATTATCTGAGAGAAGTTATAGAGATTGATGGATAGGGAGGGAGAGGTGCTATTACTTTTGTTCCAGTCACTATTTACATCTCCTAAAATATAAGTTTCATACTTAATTTCAGTAGAGGCCCATGGGAGAATATCCTCAAGGGTAGATATATTGTTACCAGGAGAGATATAAAGGGCTATTATGCAGATATTCTTGTGTTTATTCATTTTTAGTAGTCCAGCAGTCAATTCTGTGGAAATGTGGAATTGGAATTTGGAGGGGTAATAAGGTGAGGAGGTTGGAGTATACTAAGGCTGAGCTACCCCCTTTCTTATTTGATCAGTCGTTTCTGAAAATATTGAATCCTGGGGGTAGGATCTCAGCATTTGAGATATGGGGTTTGAGCCAAGTTTCAGAGATTGCTAAGATGTCTGGTTGGCTGTGGCATAGCCAAGCTTGAAAGTGATGAGCTTTGTTGTTAAGACTCTGGGCGTTCATGGTAAAGATTTTTAGGGTGTTGTGGTTGGAGGAAGGAGGTAGAGGGTAGGTGTTGCAAGTAGGGCGACTAGGACCAGGGTTGAGGTGGATATCTCCAGCAAGGGCTAGATTGTTGAAGGAGGTATCCTTTGTGAGTTTTGGAAAATCCAGGAGTAGTTTAGGAGACAGTATCTTAATTGCAGAGGAAAAGATTTTAAGGTGGAATAGGTGAAGTGGGTTGGGCTGTGTAAGTGAGGAAGAAATTGAGTAGAAATGTGAGAAGGATTGTAGGTGAAGGTGGGGTTGTGAGGAGGTTATTTGTGTAGACAATATTACATAAGCAGTGAAGAAGAATGAGCTAGTATAGTAGAGAGGAATTAGGAAGACAAGGAGAAAGCAAGGGGTGTAGAGAAAGTGGTGACTTAAGAAATGCATATTGAAAAAAAGGAGAATGGTATAAGAGGATAAGGAGAAAAGAGGATGTATGTGAAGCAGTGAAGGTATAGGAGGAGAGAGAAGAGGGCTTTAATTGTTTATGGAGGGAGTAAGAAGAAGTGAAGAGAGTTTAAGTGAGAACGTAGTGATTGGGAGGAAATGGGTGGGAAAATTCCTATGTTTCGTGGAGAGGGAGAGGGAAGAGAAAGGAGCTGCTATTGGGTAATTAGGTAGGAGGGACGGGTATGTGATGAATAAAGGTAGGACCCCTGGGGGTGGGTGGGATATAGGGTAGGGTAGAGGAGTGGAGTGACCCCGCAGGGTGAATGGAGTGGGTAGACACAAAAGAAGGAAGGAGCTCGAGGGGAACAATCATTGGAAGAGGTTTATTAAGGCAAGTTTAGTTATGTATAGATAAGTAAGGTAAGTTTAGCTATGTATAGATAAGTGGGAATACAGTAGTAGAGCAGGTTAGAGAATAGCTAGATGATAATTGTAAAAGTAGGATTTAAAGCTGAGAGTATGTTAAGAGCAGGGCTTAGAATAACCGAGTTGAGATGTATTAATATTATAAGCCAGGGGGCTTTTGAAAGAGAGGGAGAAAAAAGAAGTAAACTTAGTACAGGAAGTTATATTATGCAGGTAAGGCAATAATTTACATTCATTCAGTACTGCTAAAATCTAGAAATGTAGGTTAAAAGAAACACTCAATAAAAAACTCAAGTTACATACATTCAGTACTGCTAAAAGCTATAAATGTAGGTTAAAACAAACACTCAATACACTGCAAGAGAACCCTTGATAGGTCTTTAAACATAAGGCTACTAGGAGAATCTTAGTAATATTGTAGTGCCATTGTTCTGATAAAGAGATATTAATGTAGGCAAATTCTGCCAAATATATTGGCTTTTTATATGTAGGCTGACTAGTAGGCACCTGGGGTACAGTATTTACAGGAGTAATAATATGCACATCCAGCTTTACTAGTGCTGAAGCAAAAATGTAACTTTGACCATGTGTACTATTTCAATACTAATAGGCACATTTACCTTAAGCAGTACACCAAACAAGAACTTCAGGCAGAGTTACTTTCCACATATAGCTTCTTTCATAACTAATAGGGAGGCTGATGTCTTGTGTTGCCCACATGCAAAATGCTAAATGGAAGCTATGCACTTTCTTAGAGGCTATTCAAAGCTTAGCCATATTAAATAAGTTAGCATTTAGTTCCCCTATAGAATCCTTACAAACATTCTTTCACAGAGGTAGCTTGGCATAAGTGGGATTGGGAATATCGAAAACTGAACTAGATCCTATGGGTTATTCTTTTGATTTAAAGTTAAAATAAAGTATAATTAAATGAAGAGGTGGATATAACAGCTCAGCATTTCTCATTGTTTAGCTGGAAGCGTTCATAAAGCATGGTGCTGTAATGAACTAAGGAAAAGATGTGGTACACCTGGCAGCACAGCGTTCCTCAATGGGGTGAATGCTAGGAAAGCGTGGTGCTTTAGAAAGCTCCACAGCCTACTTATCTGGAGTAAAACCTTTTTACTTAATATAAGACACAGGTCAATAAGAGGAGTAGTATATGTAGCTGTACAGTGTTTCCCGGTAAAGGGCTAGAATGCTAAGAAAGGCGTTGTGCTTAATGGACTCCGCAGCCTTCCAATCAGGTGTAAAATCTTGACAAAGTAGTTATAGATGCAGTTTAGACAAAGACCCCTTGAAATAGCTAAAATGTATGGGCAATTAAAAATTATTTGCTGAACAGCAACTGTAGCACTAGAAGTTTCACCTTTGCGCACTTTGTTGCTTCTAGTAGCTCCATGTGGATGATGCAAACACAGACCAGCCTTTTTGATGTTATGCAATCTAGCACATTATGTCCTATTATTTAGCAATCATGAATAGTATTACAACAATTCAAAGCACATAGGGAACTAGAAAACTTTAGCAAGAAATACACAAAGAATATAAAACTTCTAAGCACTTGAACCGAGTCACAGCTAGGCGAGACTGTAATACTTAATAAGTAAAACACGCTACCACACTGCAACAGTAGGAATCCAACATTTGTGTAGCTGAAGCAAAAATTAGAATTTAAAACAAGCTTCTATGCTACTACATTGAGAAATCAGCTAGAAGGTACAATACATCACTTACAGCAGTCGCAGGCACCAGGACCAGGAGTGCGCAGCAGCCAGGGGTAGTTCCAAGGAAGGAAAAGATGGTGCCTAGAGGAGTCACTAATATTTATAAAATACAGGGGGGGTAGGTGGTGGAAAAGGGGGGGGGGAGTAATAGAGAGGGCAGATAAAGAAGGTGGGGAAATAGACCTCCTGCAGTCCGAAGGCTAAAATAAGAGATAAGCCAACAGTAAGAGACTGGAAAGGGGGACGGGGAAGCACAGAGAAATTAGAGAACAGACACAGAAGCCTTGTGTCGAGGAAAGGTTGTAGACAAACAGGGAATGAGAATGTCAGATATAAGTATAGAGCCAAACACAAAAGAAGGAAGGAGCTCGAGAGGAACAATCAGTAGAAGAGGTTTATTAAGGTAAGTTTAGTTATGTATAGATAAGTGAGAATACAGTAGTAGAGCAGGTTAGAGAATAGCTAGATGATAATTGTAAAAGTAGGATTTAAAGCTGAGAGTATGTTAAGAGCAGGGCTTAGAATAACCAAGTTGAGATGTATTAATATTATAAGTCAGAGGGATAAATAAATAAGGTGTGGGACTGACTGAAATAAGGGTGCTACCTAGTGGACAGGTTATGTATTACAATGGAAGTTCTATCTGAAAGAAAGGCTGATCAAGGAATTGGGAAGGGAGAAAATACTCAGGAGAAGGGGCTTGTGCTAGTGAGAGGAGAACGTATGCTAGCTACAGGGTAGAGATGGGCTATGGCTGCTGGCTGTCCTGGCTGTGAAGCGAGCTTTTAATCACCAAAAGTAAAAAAAAATGTCAAGCATATGCTTTACTGCCAGTTTAGGGAGTACACATACATGTTTACTTCTTTACTAGAAGGGTGCAGTCCAGTGGGAGTTCAGGTTTTTTTGAAAGGGGTCCGTAGCGGGCAGGCAGGTAGACTCTAGGTTTTGGATTTGAAATAGGCAGAATGCAGAGCTGGGAACTGCTTTTGCTTGATGAGAAAACAATCAATATAATCACAAGGGGATGCAGTATCCAGGTTTTCCCCGTTTTCTTTAATGGCTGCTGTAACAAAGGATGTTAGCTGATGAATATTTTTATGGAATATTTTGTGCGGTACAGGTAAAATTTCTGCAATATTTGGAAAGAGATTATACAATTTTCTCCAAACAGAGCTTACAATTTTAAAGTTATCATTTATCAAGCTGAGCAAGGTTTGAAACCTTTCATCTGTGAAAGCAAATCGATTCCCAAACCCAATTGAGCAAATAATATTGGAGACAGCCTGCATTAGAAAGATAGTTGGATCAAAGGGTGTTCTGTTTATGAATAGGTATTTTTCTAAATTCTGTTCCTCTGAGTGACACTTGTTTACAAGAGGCTAGCAGCCTAGTGGGACCCCTGTATTCCTGAATTCTCTCTGAATGACACTTGTTTACAAGAGGCTAGTAGCCTAGTGGGACTCCTGTATTCCTGAATTCTCTCTGAGTGACACTTGTTTACAAGTGGCTAGCAGCCTAATGGGACTCCTGTATTCCTGAATTCTCTCTGAGTGACACTTGTTTACAAGAGGCTAGCAGCCTAGTGAGACTCCTGTATTCCTGAATTCTCTCTGAATGACACTTGTTTACAAGAGGCTAGTAGCCTAGTGGGACTCCTGTATTCCTGAATTCTCTCTGAGTGACACTTGTTTACAAGAGGCTAGCAGCCTAGTGGGACTCCTGTATTCCTGAATTCTCTGTGAGTGACACTTGTTTACAAGAGGCTAGCAGCCTAATGGGACTCCTGTATTCCTGAATTCTCTCTGAGTGACACTTGTTTACAAGAGGCTAGCAGCCTAGTGGGACTCCTGTATTCCTGAATTCTCTCTGAGTGACACTTGTTTACAAGAGGCTAGCAGCCTAGTGGGACTCCTGTATTCCTGAATTCTCTCTGAGTGACACTTGTTTACAAGAGGCTAGCAGCCAAGTGGGACTCCTGTATTCCTGAATTCTCTCTGAGTGACACTTGTTTACAAGAGGCTAGCAGCCTAGTGGGACTCCTGTATTCCTGAATTCTTCTAAATGAAAATGGGCTTCTTCCTGAATACCACACAAATGTGTACAAGCTCACATGCACAGCAAAATACTCACGCACACAAACACACACATACATGCACAGACACACTCTTTCTCTCTCTAGTGAGCACAAATATACACAAAAGCACATGGTGACACACATTCATACACCGTTGTGGACATACATAAATGCACATCTGCTCATGCAGACATGCAAACACATGCGCACACACACACAAACACACTCTCCAATGCATGCATATACATGCAATGCATACATACATGTACACATACACAGTCTCACAGACACACACACATACACAGACACAAACACACCTACACTTGCGCACTCTGGTATACACGCATGCATATGATCCTACATGAGCACCTACACTCGCACACAAATACATGTATGGGCATATATACTCAAACACACACACACACGCACGCACACACACACACACACACACACACACACACACACACACACACACACACACACACACACACACACACACATGCACACACATACATGCATGCATACACACATGCACACACATACACACACACACACACAGGCACACACACACACATGCATGCACGCACAAAGACACACACACACACACACACATACATATGCATGCATGCATACACACATGCACACACACACACACACACACACACACACACACACACACACACACACGCACACACACGCACACACACACACACACACACACACACACACACACACACACACACACACACACACACACACACACACACACACGCACACACACACACACACACACACACACACACACACACACACACACACACACACACACACACACACATATTTGTTTTAATACTCAAGGAAAAATTCTTTTCAAAAACCTTCCCCAACTAATAGGAATCAGCTGCCTCCCAGTACTCACAACTACTAAAGCTGCTTCATCTCTTACTTTACCTGACTGCACACACGGAAGCACTGTATGAGAGGAAGAGCTTTAAGCCTACTGGGGAAAGTCTAATGCAATCTACAGTGTCTGTGCATTAAAAGCTTAACAGAGTTAGACCTAAGAATTCACCTTTAGTATAGTTATAGCAATTTACAGAAACCTCAAGTGTCAGCTCTAAACTATTCTATGACTTCTATGTTGTATATCCTTTGTGAAAAAGTAATATTCTAGAGGGGCATATATCTGCTCACCATTGTTATTCTCTCACTACATTTTCACCATTACTTCACTACATCCCCTTTCCTATACAAAACAAGCACTATAAATATACAACTGTAAGTTTTTGTGTATGGCATCCTAGGCTTACACATCACCTTTCTGTCCATTTCACTACTTTGATTACATATTATTGTTCCTTTCTCTCTGTTCATAAATAGTCACCTAGTACATTCACCTATCCTGTATGAATGCCATTCTGTATATATGTAACTAAACATTTTCTGTATAAAGCATACTTCCACTCTTCAAGGTTATTGTGCTATATTCATTTTTGTACCTTACAAAAACTGTTTTCTATAATATACTCTATATTCTGTAAGAGCTGGATCCAGCACTAAGCTACCTAAGCAGTCACCTAGGGCCCA